>NC_092242.1:547500-550000 GCF_036320965.1 Panulirus ornatus
TTCCACTGCCATACCATCCAAACCTGCCACCTTGCCAGATTTTATCTTCCGCAAAGCTTTCACTACCTCTTCTCTCTTTACCAAACCATTCTCCTGACCTTCTCACTTTGCACACCACCTCGACCAAAAACACCCTATATCTGCCAATCTATCAAAAAACACATTCAACAAACCTTCAAAATACTCACTCCATCTCCTTCTCACATCACCACTTCTTGTTATCACCTCCCCATTAGCCCCCTTCACTGAAGTTCCATTTGCCCCCTTGTTTTTCCCACTTTATTTCCCTCCTTCCAAAAACTTTTTATTCCCCCAAATTTTTAAATTGATACTCTCTAATCCCGCCTCAAATTTTGCCCTCTTTTTAAACCCTTGCCCCTTTCCCTCTTGACCTACCGCTTTTTTTATACACCTCCAGTCTTTTTGCGTTATTTCTTTGTTTGTAGCACCCAAAATTGCCTTTTTTTTTCTCCTTCGTTTAAAAAACCTTACTTCTTCACCCCACCACCACTCCCCTTTTTTAATATACATTTTTTATCATTTTTACTTAACCCGCCCCCTGCATCAGCATGGTTACTATTGGCCAAGAAAACAGAAGAAGAATGGCCCTATAAGACCTCAGACACACACATACACATATATATATATATTTTAATTATATATTTATATATTTTTATATATATATAAATATTATATATATATATATATACATATATATATATATATTTTTATATTTATAATTTTAAATTTATTTTTATATATAAAATAAAATTATATATTATTATTTATATATTATTCGTGTAGGGAGAGGAAAGTGATTGGTTCTCAGTGAATGGGTTTGGGGGCGGGGGTGTGTGATGTCTCCATGGTTGTTTAATTTGTTTATGCATGGGGTTGTTAGGGAGGTAAATGAAAGAGTTTTGGAAAGGGGGCAAGTATAAAGGGTTTGTTGGGGATGAGAGAGCTTGGGAAGGGGAGTCAGTTGTTGTTCGCTGTTGATACACGCTGGTGGCTGTTTCATGTAAAGAAAACTGCAAAAAGTGGTGAATGATTTTGGAAAAGTGTGGGGAAAAGAAGAAAGTTAAGAGAAAATGTGAAAAAGGGAGCAAGGTTTTTTGGTACAGTAGGGTTGGGGGGTTAAATTTCAATTGGGAGGGGGAGTTTGAAGGGAGAAAAACTGGAGGAAGTGAAGTGTTTTAGATATCTGGGAGTGGTCTGGCGCGGATGGAACCATGGAAGCGGAAGTGGTTCATAGGGTGGGGGAGGGGGCGTAAACCTTTGGGGGGCCCTTTAAGAATGTGTGGAAAATCGAGAACATTATCTTTGGAAAGCAAAAATGGGTATGTTTGAAGATGTGGTTTCCAAAACAAGGTTGTATGGTTGCGAGGCGTGGGGTATGGATAGAGTTGGCGCAAAGGGGGATGGGTGTGCTGGAAATGAGAGGTTTTTAGGACAATGTGTGGGGTGAGGTGGTTTTGATCGAGTGAGTAAGTAAGGGTAAGGAGATGTGTGGAAATAAAAAAAGCGTGGTTGAGAGAGCAGAAGAGGGTGTTTGAAGTGGTTTGGGCACATGGAGAGGATGAGTGAGGAAAGATTGACCAAGAGGATATATGTGTCGGAGGTGGAAAAGGGAAAAAAAGGAGAAGAGGGAGACCAAATTGGGGTGGAAAGATGGAGTTTAAAAAAATTTTGTGTGATCGGGGCCCGAACTGCAGGGGGTTTAAAGGAGGGGAAGGAATAGAAATGAATTGGAGCGAAAGTGGGATACCCGGGGGTTTACGTGCTGTCAGTGGATTTTAAAACAGGGCCCTGTGAAGCGTCTGGGGGTAAACCCCTGGGGGAAAGGGTGTGTAGGTTTGTATATTTGCGTGTGTGGGAGTAGTATATACATGTGTTTGGGTGGGGGGGGGAGGCCCATTTCTTTGTCTGTTTCCTTGCGCTACCTCGGGAACGGGGAGACGCGCAAAGTATAATAAAATAATAAATATTCATATATATCAACATACAAAAACACATACACGACATACACATATAAAAACATGTACATAGTCATACTTACTTGCCTTCATCCATTCCTGTTGCTATCCTACCCCACAGGAAGGGATCCCAGGAAAACAGACAAAAAAAAAGGCCACATTCAAATTTACAATTTAGTCTTAGCGGGCTGTGTAATGCAACGAAACCCCCAGCTCCCTATCCACATCCGGGGCCCCCCAACTTTTCAGGGGTTTTCCCAAAATGCTTCACTTTCCCCAGTTCGTCCATGGAACATCTGTGAAGGGGCAAGGGGGGGAAATTTATGACAGGTGGTGATGGGGGCTAAGTATTTCAAGGTTTGTTGAATGTTGGGTTTTAGATACAGTGGCCCTTTCACTCAAAATTTTTTTTTCCTCCATTTTTTACCTCCAAATTTGGTTTTCCCCCTTCTCCCCGTTCCCCTCCACCTTTTTGCCTTTTTTTCCCCTTTGGCAACCCTTTCCCTCACCCCCTGTGCCAAACC
>NC_092242.1:555000-581764 GCF_036320965.1 Panulirus ornatus
TCGTATGTCCAAGCCATTTCAATACACTCTCTTCTGCTCTCTCAATCACACTCTTTTTACTCCCAAACATCTCTCTTACCCTTTCATTACTTACTCGATCAAACCATCTCACACCAAATACTGTCCTCAAACATTTAATTTCTAACACACCCACCCTCCTCACCCATGCCTTACAACCATACAATATTGTTGGAATTACCATTCCTTCGATCATACCCATTTTTGCTCTCCGAGATAACGTTCTCACCTTCCACACACATTCTCCATCGCTCCTAGAACCTGTGACCCCTCCCCTTCTGCTTCTTTGGTTCCACTCGCTGCTAAGTCCACTCCCATATATCTAAAATACTTCACTTCCTCCAACCTTTCTCCTTTCAAACTAACATCTCAATCAATTTGTCCCTCAACCCTGATGAACCTAATAGCCTTGCTCTTATTTACACTTACTCTCAACTTCTCCTTTTCCACTCTTTTCGAAACTCAGTCACCAACCTCTGCAGTATCTCACTTAAATCAGCCACCAGTGTTGAACAACTAACTCATTTCTCAGGCCCTCTCATCCCAACAGTTTGCATACTTGCCACTCTCTCCAAAACTCTTGCATTCACCTCCCTAATCACCCCATCCACAAAAAAATCAAACAACCATGGAGACATCACACACACCTGCTGCAGACCAACCTTCACTGGGAACCAGTTACTCTCCTCTCTTCCTACTTATACACATGCCTTATATTTCATTTATTTATCTATTTTGCTTTGTCGCTGTCTCCCGCGTTTGCGAGGTAGCGCAAGGAAACAGACAAAAGAAATGGCCCAACCCACCCACATACACATGTATATACATACACGTCCACACACGCAAATATACATACCTATACATCTCAATGTACACATGTATATACACACACAGACATATACATATATACACATGTACATAATTCATACTGTCTGCCTTTATTTATTCCCATCGCCACCTCGCCACACATGGAATAACATCCCCCTCCCCCCTCATGTGTGCGAGGTAGCGCTAGGAAAAGACAACAAAGGCCCCATTCGTTCACACTCAGTCTCCAGCTGTCACGTAATAATGCCCGAAATCACACCTCCCTTTCCATATCCAGGCCCCACAGAACTCTCCACGGTTTATCCCAGACGCTTCACATGCCCTGATTCAATCCATTGACAGCACGTCGACCCCGGTATACCACATCAATCCAATTCACTATATTCCTTGCCTGCCTTTCACCCTCCTGCATGTTCAGGCCCCGATCACTCAAAATCTTTTTCACTCCATCTTTCCACCTCCTATTTGGTCTCCCACATCTCCTCGTTCCCTCCACCTCCGACACATATATCCTCTTGGTTAATCTTTCCTCATGCATTCTCTCCATGTGCCCAAACCATTTTAAAACACTCTCTTCTACTCTCTCAACCACGCTCTTTGTATTTCCACACGTCTCTCTTACCCTTACATTACTTACTCGATCAAACCACCTCACACCACATATTGTCCTCAAACATTTCATTTCCAGCACATCCACCCTCCTGTGCACAATTCTATCCATAGCCCACGCCTCGCAACCATACAACATTGTTGGAACCACTATTCCTTCAAACATACCCATTTTTGCTTTCCGAGATAATGTTCTCGACTTCCACACATTCTTTAAGGCTCCCAGGATTTTTGCCCCCTCCCCCACCCTATGATTCACTTCTGCTTCCATGGTTCCATCCGCTGCCAGATCCACTCCCAGATATCTAAAACACTTTACTTCCTCCAGTTTTTCTCCATTCAAACTTACCTTCCAATTGACTTGACCCTCAACCCTACTGTACCTAATAACCTTGCTGTTATTCACATTTACTCTTAACTTTCTTCTTTCACACACTTTACCAAACTCAGTCACCAGCTTCTGCAGTTTCTCACATGAATCAGCCACCAGCGCTGTATCATCAGCGAACAACAACTGACTCACTTCCCAAGCTCTCTCATTCACAACAGACTGCATACTTGCCCCTGTTTCCAAAACTCTTGCATTTACCTCCCTAACAACCCCATCCATAAACAAATTAAACAACCATGGAGACATCACACACCCCTGCCGCAAACCTACATTCACTGAGAATCAATCACTTTCCTCTCTTCCTACACGTAAACATGCCTTACATCCTCAATAAAAACTTTTCACTGCTTCTAACAACTTGCCTCCCACACCATATATTCTTAGTACCTTCCACAGAGCATCTCTATCAACTCTATCATATGCCTTCTCCAGATCCATAAATGCTACATACAAATCCATTTGCTTTTCTAAATATTTCTCACATACATTCTTCAAAGCAAACACCTCTACCACTTCTGAAACTACACTGCTCTTCCCCAATATGATGCTCTGCACATGCCTTCACTCTCTCAATCAATACCCTCCCATATAATTTACCAGGAATACTCAGCAAATTTATACCTCTGTAATTTGAGCACTCACTCTTATCCCCTTTGCCTTTGTACAATGGCACTATGCAAGCATTCTGCCAATCCTCAGGCACCTCACCATGAGTCATACATACATTAGATAACCTTACCAACCAGTCAATAATACAGTCACCCCCTTTTTTTTATAAATTCCACTGCAATACCATCCATACCTGCTGCCTTGCCAGCTTTCACCTCCCACAAAGCTTTTACTACCTCTTCTCTGTTTACCAAATCATTTTCCCTAACCCTCTCACTTTGCACACCACCTCGACCAAAACACCCTATATCTGCCACTCTATCATCAAACACATTCAACAAACCTTCAAAATACTCACTCCATCTCCTTCTCACATCACCACTACTTGTTATCACCTCCCCATTAGCCCCCTTCACTGAAGTTCCCATTTGCCTCCTTGTCTTACGCACTTTATTTACCTCCTTCCAGAACATCTTTTTATTCTCCCTAAAATTTAATGATACTCTCTCATCCCAACTCTCATTTGCCCTCTTTTTCACCTTTTGCACCTTTCTCTTGACCTCCTGTCTCTTTCTTTTATACATGTCCCACTCATTTGCATTTTTTCCCTGCAAAAATCGTCCATATGCCTCTCTCTTCTCTTTCACTAATAATCTTACTTCTTCATCCCACCACTCACTACCCTTTCTAATCAACCCACCTCCCACGCTTCTCATGCCACAAGCATCTTTTGCGCAAGCCACCACTGCTTCCCCAAATACATCCCATTCCTCCCCCACTCCTCTTACCTCCTTTGTTCTCACCTTTTTCCATTCTGAACTCAGTCACTCCTGGTACTTCCTCACACAAGTCTCCTTCCCAAGCTCACTTACTCTCACCACCCTCTTCACCCCAACATTCTCTCTTCTTTTCCGAAAACCTATACAAATCTTCACCTTCGCCTCCACAAGATAATGATCAGACATCCCTCCAGTTGCACCTCTCAGCACATTAACATCCAAAAGTCTCTCTTTCGCGCACCTGTCAATTAACACGTAATCCAATAACGCTCTCTGGCCATCTCTCCTACTTACATACGTATACTTATGTATATCTCGCTTTTTAAACCAGGTATTCCCCAATCACCAGTCCTTTTTCAGCACATAAATCTACAAGCTCTTCACCATTTCCATTTACAACACTGAACACCCAATGTATACCAATTATTCCCTCAACTGCCACATTACTCACCTTTGCATTCAAATCACCCATCACTATAACCCGGTCTTGTGCATCAAAACCACTAACACACTCATTCAGCTGCTCCCAAAACACTTGCCTCTCATGATCTTTCTTCTCATGCCCAGGTGCATATGCACCAATAATCACCCATCTCTCTCCATCAACTTTCAGTTTTACCCATATTAATCGAGAATTTACTTTCTTACATTCTATCACATACTCCCAGAACTCCTGTTTCTGGAGTACTGCTACTCCTTCCCTTGCTCTTGTCCTCTCACTAACCCCTGACTTTATTCCCAAGACATTCCCAAACCACTCTTCCCCTTTACCCTTGAGCTTCGTTTCACTCAGAGCCAAAACATCCAGGTTCCTTTCCTCAAACATACTACCAATCTCTCCTTTTTTCACATCTTGGTTACATCCACACACATTTAGACACCCCAATCTGAGCCTTCGAGGAGGATGAGCACTCCCCGCGTGACTCCTTCTTCTGTTTCCCATTTTATAAAGTTAAAATACAAGGAGGGGAGGATTTCTGGCCCCCCGCTCCCTTATATACTTGATAAAAACTTTTCACTGCTTCTAGCTTACCTCCCACACCATATACTCTTAAGATATTCATTAAAGCATCTCTATCAACCCTATAGGGAGAAAGAATAGTTTCCACATATTCCCTGTGTGTTGTAGAAGGCGACTAAAGGGAAGGGAGTGGGGGCTGGACATCCTCCCCTACCATTTTTAATTTTCCAATTGAAGGAACAGAGAAGGGGGCCAAGTAAGGATATTCCTCTAAGGCTCAGTCCTCTGTTCTTAACGCTACCTTGCTAATGTGGGAAATGGCAAATATATAAGTGAAGTGTTTAAGATATCGGGGAGTGGACTTAGCAGTAGATGGAACCACGGAAGTGCAAGTGAGTCACAGGGTGGGGAAGGGGGCGAAGGTTCTAGGAGTGTTGAAGAATGTGTGGACGGCGAGAAAGTTATCTTAGAGAGCAAAAATGGGTATGTTTGAAGGAATAGTAGTTCCAACAATGTTATATGGTTGCGAGGCATGGGCTATACACAGGGTTGTGCAGAGAAGGGTGGATGTGTTGGAAATGAAATGTCTGAGGACAATATGTGTGGTGTGAGGTGGTTTGATCAAATAAGTAATGAAAGGGTAAGAGAGATGCGTGGTAATAAAAAGAATGTGGTTGAGAGTGCAGAAGAGGGTGTGTTGAAATGGCATGGACAAATGGAGAAAATGAGTGAGGAAAGATTGATAAAGAGGATATATGTGTTAGAGATGGAGGGAACAAGGAGAAGTGCATGACCAAATTGGAGGTGGAAGGATGGAGTGAAACAGATTTTGAGCAATCGGGGCCTGAACATACAGGAGGGTGAAAGGCGTGCAAGGAATAGAGTGAACTGGAACGATGTGGTATAACGGGGTCGACGTGCTGTCAATGGACTGAACCAGGACATGTGAAGTATCTGGGGTAAACCATGGAAAGTTTTGTGGGGCCTGGATGTTGAGAGGGAGCTGTGGTTTTGGTGCATTGCACACGATAGATAGAGAATGAGTGTGAACAAATGTGGCCTTTTTATGTCTTTTCCTAGCACTATCTTGCAGGGTAGCGTTGCTATTTCCTGTGTGGTGGGATAGTTACAGGAATGGATGAAGGCAAGCAAGTACGAATATGTACAAGCATATATATGTACATTTCTGTGTGTGTGTGTGTATATATTGATATGTATATGTATGTATACATGCGTGTATGGCTGTTCATATAAACAGATGTGTATATGAGTGGATGGGCCATTCTTCATCTGTTTCCTGGCGCTACCTTACTGACGCGGGAAACAGCGATTAAGTATAATAATAATAATTTCATCTTCTTTATTACACTCGATCGCCATTTCCCATGTCAGGAAGGTAGCGCCAGGAATCGGATGAAGAATGGCCCATCCACTCATATACATATACATTAATGCCTAAACACACACATATAAACATACATACACATACACAGGCATATACATTTATCCACATATACATATTCATATGTGCTAGCCTTCATTTATTCCTGGTGCTACTCCGCACCACAGGAAACAGCATTGCTACCCCCTGCTTCAGTGAGGTAGCACCAGGAAAACACAATAAAGCTCATTTCGTTCACACTCAGTGCCCAATTTATAGACCAACCCTATGAGTGGATGTACAGCTGGGTTGATTGTGAACTGACTGCTGCAACCAGGATTTGAATGTATGCGCTCAACCCAGGGTGGCCCATGTATGTGTTACGGTCTGGAACATGAAGTGCTACACCATGGAAGTCTATATAAATCATATGAATTACATCTGTAATTGTTGTTACCAGAATCCACCTACATGAGTTTAGACCATGACTGAAAAGTCACTTTTGATTAGGCTGTATCACTGGGACTGCAGTCTCATTAGAGAATTCACTTCAAAGGAATCCACATATCCTTGCTATTGAAATATGCACAGTTTTGGGCTGCAGAAACCTCTGTAAAGAGGTCCTGTCTAATGCCAGGGATCTTCCTTAGAAAAAGGTCCTGAGGCAATTGTGAAGGGTAATAATGAAGAATAAATATCTACAAAGGCATGGGAGGAAGAATTCTACCTATTTCCTGCATGCTGCAAAAGGCAACTAAAGGAGTCAGGAGTGGGTGAGGGTTAGGGAAGGGGGTGGGGGGGCTGGAAATCCCCTCCCCTTCTTGTATTTCAATTTCTAAAAGATGTAACAGAAGAAGCTGGGCAGAGAGTGCTATTCCTCCTTGAAGGCTCAAGTTGGGATGTCTGTATGTGAGTGGATGCAACAAAAATGAGAAGAAAGGAGAGATAAGAGAGCATGTGAAGCAGCCGAGCTATGGAAAGGGCTGTGGGGCCTGGTTGTGGATAGGGCAACTGTCGTTCTGGTGTATTATACATGAAGGCTAGAGAATAGATGTGAGCAAATGCGGCCAGTCTTCATCTGTTCCTGGCACTACCCTGCTACTCCTTTACAGCTGTATATGTTTTGCGTTTATCATTCTGTATGTTTTGGTTGGAATGCTGCTACATGTAAACATCATGATGGAGGGAAAGGAGCATGCTATCCTTCTTACAGAGAAACAAGGCATAATGTTTCTTAGTTTAACTAAGGAGAGAAAAAACAACATCCAGGAGAGATCAATAACACCTGGGATCTCAGGATGGGAAGAGACAGGTTAAACCAAGGTTACTGAAGCTTTCAATGGCATGAATCCTGACCAAAAACAAACATCAGTCCAACAGCTGAAGGCACCACATTAAACAAAAATGGCTTATGAGGCAAAGTCACAAAAACAAAAAAATTCAAAGGGAATTAAACCTTAAATTTCATGTTGTAATGAACTGCAAATATCTTTCACAATGGTAGCATTTTCAAGAAGATATTTTCAAGGTTTCCAAGCAGAGTAAAGTTCAAATTTCTATGGTTTCCATTTTCAAATTTCCTCAAATCAACTGTTTTCAAAAGTTTGTTTACTCTTTCCCCTAGTGCCTTATCACCATCAAATATCCATAACTACATGCAAAATAAGTAAAAATTAGTCCTAAGGGAATGTGATACCTCTTCAAGTATATGCCATTTATTATTCTATATGAAATCTTTGTAATAAGCTGATTTATATTTGTACATACACATTTTGTGAATAAGAGCATGGTTATTAGGTACAGTAGGGTTGAGGGTCAAGTCAATTGGGAGGTGAGTTTGAATGGAGAAAAACTGGAGGAAGTGAAGTGTTTTAGATATCTGGGAGTGGATCTGGCAGCGGATGGAACCATGGAAGCGGAAGTGGATCATAGGGTGGGGGAGGGGGCGAAAATTCTGGGAGCCTTGAAGAATGTGTGGAAGTCGAGAACATTATCTCGGAAAGCAAAAATGGGTATGTTTGAAGGAATAGTGGTGCCAACAATGTTGTATGGTTGCGAGGCGTGGGCTATGGATAGAGTTGTGCGCAGGAGGATGGATGTGCTGGAAATGAGATGTTTGAGGACAATGTGTGGTGTGAGGTGGTTTGATCGAGTAAGTAACGTAAGGGTAAGAGAGATGTGTGGAAATAAAAAGAGCATGGTTGAGAGAGCAGAAGAGGGTGTTTTGAAATGGTTTGGGCACATGGAGAGAATGAGTGAGGAAAGATTGACCAAGAGAATATATGTGTTGGAGGTGGAGGGAACGAGGAGAAGAGGGAGACCAAATTGGAGATGGAAAGATGGAGTGAAAAAGATTTTGTGTGATCGGGGCCTGAGCATGCAGGAGGGTGAAAGGAGGGCAAGGAATAGAGTGAATTGGAGCGATGTGGTATACAGGGGTTGACGTGCTGTCAGTGGATTGAATCAAGGCATGTGAAGCGTCTGGGGTAAACCATGGAAAGCTGTGTAGGTATGTATATTTGCGTGTGTGGACGTATGTATATACATGTGTATGGGGGTGGGTTGGGCCATTTCTTTCGTCTGCTTCCTTGCGCTACCTCGCAAATGCGGGAGACAGCGACAAAGCAAAAAAAAAAAAAAAAAACATTTTGTACATACACATTTCTAAAAAATGGGAAACAGAGGGAGTCACGCGAGGAGTGCTCATCCTCCTCGTAGACTCAGACTGGGATGTCTAAATGTGTGTGGATGTAACCAAGATGTGAAAAAAGGAGAGATAGGTAGTATGTTTGAGGAAAGGAACCTGGATGTTTTGGCTTTGAGTGAAACGAAGCTCAAGGGTAAAGGGGAAGAGTGGTTTGGGAATGTCTTGGGAGTAAAGTCAGGGGTTAGTGAGAGGACAAGAGCAAGGGAAGGAGTAGCAGTACTCCTGAAACAGGAGTTGTGGGAGTATGTGATAGAATGTAAGAAAGTAAATTCTCGATTAATATGGGTAAAACTGAAAGTTGATGGAGAGAGATGGGTGATTATTGGTGCATATGCACCTGGGCATGAGAAGAAAGATCATGAGAGGCAAGTGTTTTGGGAGCAGCTGAATGAGTGTGTTAGTGGTTTTGATGCACGAGACCAGGTTATAGTGATGGGTGATTTGAATGCAAAGGTGACTAATGTGGCAGTTGAGGGAATAATTGGTATACATGGGGTGTTCAGTGTTGTAAATGGAAATGGTGAAGAGCTTGTAGATTTATGTGCTGAAAAAGGACTGGTGATTGGGGAATACCTGGTTTAAAAAGCGAGATATACATAAGTATACGTATGTAAGTAGGAGAGATGGCCAGAGAGCGTTATTGGATTACGTCTTGACAGGCGCGCGAAAGAGAGACTTTTGGATGTTAATGTGCTGAGAGGTGCAACTGGAGGGATGTCTGATCATTATCTTGTGGAGGCTAAGGTGAAGATTTGTATGGGTTTTCAGAAAAGAGGAGTGAATGTTGAGGTGAAGAGGATGGTGAGAGTAAGTGAGCTTGGGAAGGAGACTTGTGTGAGGAAGTACCAGGAGAGACTGAGTACAGAATGGAAAAAGGTGAGAACAATGGAAGTAAGGGGAGTGGGGTAGGAATGGGATGTATTTTGGGAATCACTGATGGATTGCGCAAAAGATGCTTGTGGCATGAGAAGCGTGGGAGGTGGGTTGATTAGAAAGGGTAGTGAGTGGTGGGATGAAGAAGTAAGATTATTGGTGAAAGAGAAGAGAGAGGCATTTGGACGATTTTTGCAGGGAAAAAATGAAATTGAGTGGGAGATGTATAAAAGAAAGAGACAGGAGGTCAAGAGAAAGGTGCAAGAGGTGAAAAAGAGGGCAAATGAGAGCTGGGGTGAGAGAGTATCATTAAATTTAAGGGAGAATAAAAAGATGTTCTGGAAGGAGGTCAATAAAGTGCATAAGACAAGGGAGCAAATGGGAACTTCAGTGAAGGGCGCAAATGGGGAGGTGATAACAAGTAGTGGTGATGTGAGAAGGAGATGGAGTGAGTATTTTGAAGGTTTGTTGAATGTGTTTGATGATAGAGTGGCAGATATAGTGTGTTTTGGTCGAGGTGGTGTGCAAAGTGAGAGGGTTAGGGAAAATGATTTGGTAAACAGAGAAGAGGTAGTAAAAGCTTTGCGGAAGATGAAAGCCGGCAAGGCAGCAGGTTTGGATGGTATTGCAGTGGAATTTATTAAAAAAGGAGGTGACTGTATTGTTGACTGGTTGGTAAGGTTATCTAATGTATGTATGACTCATGGTGAGGTGCCTGAGGATTGGCGGAATGCGTGCATAGTGCCATTGTACAAAGGCAAAGGGGATAAGAGTGAGTGCTCAAATTACAGAGGTATAAGTTTGTTGAGTATTCCTGGTATTTTATATGGGAGGGTATTGATTGAGAGGGTGAAGGCATGTACAGAGCATCAGATTGGGGAAGAGCAGTGTGGTTTCAGAAGTGGTAGAGGATGTGTGGATCAGGTGTTTGCTTTGAAGAATGTATGTGAGAAATACTTAGAAAAGCAAATGGATTTGTATGTAGCATTTATGGATCTGGAGAAGGCATATGATAGAGTTGATAGAGATGCTCTGTGGAAGGTATTAAGAATATATGGTGTGGGAGGAAAGTTGTTAGAAGCAGTGAAAAGTTTTTATCGAGGATGTAAGGCATGTGTACGTGTAGGAAGAGAGGAAAGTCATTGGTTCTCAGTGAATGTAGGTTTGCCGCAGGGGTGCGTGATGTCTCCATGGTTGTTTAATTTGTTTATGGATGGGGTTGTTAGGGAGGTGAATGCAAGAGTTTTGGAAAGAGGGGCAAGTATGAAGTCTGTTGGGGATGAGAGAGCTTGGGAAGTGAGTCAGTTGTTGTTTGCTGATGATACAGCGCTGGTGGCTGATTCATGTGAGAAACTGCAGAAGCTGGTGACTGAGTTTGGTAAAGTGTGTGAAAGGAGAAAGTTAGGAGTAAATGTGAATAAGAGCAAGGTTATTAGGTACAGTAGGGTTGTGGGTCAAGTCAATTGGGAGGTAAGTTTGAATGGAGAAAAACTGGAGGAAGTAAAGTGTTTTAGATATCTGGGAGTGGATCTGGCAGCGGATAGAACCATGGAAGCGGAAGTGAATCATAGGGTGGGGGAGGGGGCGAAAATCCTGGGAGCCTTGAAGAATGTGTGGAAGTCGAGAACATTATCTCGGAAAGCAAAAATGGGTATGTTTGAGGGAATAGTGGTTCCAACAATGTTGTATGGTTGCGAGGCGTGGGCTATGGATAGGGTTGTGCGCAGGAGGGTGGATGTGCTGGAAATGAGATGTTTGAGGACAATGTGTGGTGTGAGGTGGTTTGATCGAGTATGTAATGTAAGGGTAAGAGAGATGTGTGGAAATAAAAAGAGCGTGGTTGAGAGAGCAGAAGAGGGTGTTTTGAAATGGTTTGGGCACATGGAGAGAATGAGTGAGGAAAGATTGACCAAGAGGATATATGTATCGGAGGTGGAGGGAACGAGGAGAAGTGGGAGACCAAATTGGAGGTGGAAAGATGGAGTGAAAAAGATTTTGTGTGATTGGGGCCTGAACATGCAGGAGGGTGAAAGGCGGGCAAGGAATAGAGTGAATTGGATCGATGTGGTATACCGGGGTTGACGTGCTGTCAGTGGATTGAATCAGGGCATGTGAAGCGTCTGGGGTAAACCATGGAAAGTTCTGTGGGGCCCGGATGTGGAAAGGGAGCTGTGGTTTCGGGCATTATTGCATGACAGCTAGAGACTGAGTGTGAAAGAATGGTATTCCATGTGTGGCCAGGTGGCGATGGGAATGAATAAAGGCTGACAGTGTGAATTGTGTGCATGGGTATATATGTATGTGTCTGTGTGTGTATATATATATATGTACATTGAGATGTATAGGTATGTATATTTGCGTGTGTGGACATGTATGTATACACATTGTGTATGGGGGTGGGTTGGTTCATTTCTTTTGTCTGTTTCCTTGCGCTACCTCGCAAACGCGGGAGACAGCGACAAAGCAAAATAAATATAAATAAACATTTTTGTAAAATAAAGAAAAAACACCACCTCTAACTTTTTTATCATAACGTTTACACAGATACAATGGATTTTGTAATACAGTTAGCATAATAATTACTGCAACACAATAAAAAAACCTACCCCACCAAAAAGAATATGTCAACATATGCCACTTGAGTATCATTTCCTTGGGTGTTATTCACTCTGATATTTTTGAGAATATCAGGAATCTCCACTTCATCATGTGCCTCATATAAATGATAAGAAGGACCACATGCAATAATAATGTTGTCTGTATTTGCCAGTTTTGTCCTAATTGAGTTACAAAATACAGGTACACCACCGAATTTCCACCAACTGATGGTTCGGCACCTCCTTTCAGGGAACTTGAAATTGTCACGGCCACCAGACTAGTTTACTGGGCAGCCACAGATGGCGTTGTGTGCAGGGCATACTTATTTACATTCTTTACACTGCACTTGTTGGTGGTGATATTGCAATTCTGTGAGATTCGTGGCTTATTTTGCTTACATTTAACCCTAGCTATGGCTCCTTAGACATCATGAGAGTGTCAGTCGTGGTGTCAAACATAAATACCAGTCCATATCAATAAGTTTGTTGAGTATTCCTGGTAAATTATATGGGAGGGTATTGATTGAGAGGGTGAAGGCATGTACAGAGCATCAGATTGGGGAAGAGCAGTGTGGTTTCAGAAGTGGTAGAGGATGTGTGGATCAGGTGTTTGCTTTGAAGAATGTATGTGAGAAATACTTAGAAAAGCAAATGGATTTGTATGTAGCATTTATGGATCTGGAGAAGGCATATGATAGAGTTGATAGAGATGCTCTGTGGAAGGTATTAAGAATATATGGTGTGGGAGGAAAGTTGTTAGAAGCAGTGAAAAGTTTTTATCGAGGATGTAAGGCATGTGTACGTGTAGGAAGAGAGGAAAGTGATTGGTTCTCAGTGAATGTAGGTTTGCGGCAGGGGTGTGTGATGTCTCCATGGTTGTTTAATTTGTTTATGGATGGGGTTGTTAGGGAGGTAAATGCAAGAGTTTTGGAAAGAGGGGCAAGTATGAAGTCTGTTGGGGATGAGAGAGCTTGGGAAGTGAGTCAGTTGTTGTTCGCTGATGATACAGCGCTGGTGGCTGATTCATGTGAGAAACTGCAGAAGCTGGTGACTGAGTTTGGTAAAGTGTGTGGATGAAGAAAGTTAAGAGTAAATGTGAATAAGAGCAAGGTTATTAGGTACAGTAGGGTTGAGGGTCAAGTCAATTGGGAGGTGAGTTTGAATGGAGAAAAACTGGAGGAAGTGAAGTGTTTTAGATATCTGGGAGTGGATCTGGCAGCGGATGGAACCATGGAAGCGGAAGTGGATCATAGGGTGGGGGAGGGGGCGAAAATTCTGGGGGCCTTGAAGAATGTGTGGAAGTCGAGAACATTATCTCAGAAAGCAAAACTGGGTATGTTTGAAGGAATAGTGGTTCCAACAATGTTGTATGGTTGCGAGGCGTGGGCTATGGATAGAGTTGTGCGCAGGAGGATGGATGTGCTGGAAATGAGACGTTTGAGGACAATGTGTGGTGTGAGGTGGTTTGATCGAGTAAGTAACATAAGGGTAAGAGACATGTGTGGAAATAAAAAGAGCGTGGTTGAGAGAGCAGAAGAGGGTGTTTTGAAGTGGTTTGGGCACATGGAGAGAATGAGTGAGGAAAGATTGACCAAGAGGATATATGTGTCGGAGGTGGAGGGAACGAGGAGAAGAGGGAGACCAAATTGGAGGTGGAAAGATGGAGTGAAAAAGATTTTGTGTGATCGGGGCCTGAACATGCAGGAGGGTGAAAGGAGGGCAAGGAATAGAGTGAATTGGAGCGATGTGGTATACCGGGGTTGACATGCTGTCAGTGGATTGAATCAAGGCATGTGAAGCGTCTGGGGTAAACCATGGAAAGCTGTGTAGGTATGTATATTTGCGTGTGTGGACGTATGTATATACATGTGTATGGGGGGGGGGTTGGGCCATTTCTTTCGTCTGTTTCCTTGCGCTACCTCGCAAACGCGGGAGACAGCGACAAAGTATAAAAAAAAAAAAAAATCAATAAAAGATGAAGTTGAAAAAACTGGACCGTGGTGTTTTGGTGCGTAAGCTGTGTGACATCTATAGTATTGGCTCATCAACTGTTTATGATATAAAGAGCAAAGGGGGAAAATATTGAAATTCTGTGCAGACAGCGATTCCAAGAAGCAAATGACGATTAGAAAAACTATGAAAGAATGGTAAGAGTACTGAGCACGATCGAGTGATAATGGAATGGTTTCCACAGTGTTGGAGTTATGGAGTGGACTTGTCAGGTAGCATGATAAAGGACCAGGCTAAGTTGTTCCATAAAGAACTTTAATCATAACATGAGCGTGACTATAGTGAAGGATCGTTTCAAAGATTCAAGAAGCATCATGGAATTTCCATGAATAAAGTGTGCGGAGAAAAGCAGTCTGCAAACCACAAAGGAGCTGCCGAGTATGTGGATGAATTTGCGAAACTCGTAGCTGGCGAGCACCTGTCCTGAGCAGGTGTATAATGCAGATGAAACTGCATTATTCTGGTGAAGCACACCTAGGAAAGCACTAACAACAGAAGATGAAGAAGATCCCACAGGATTGAAACAATCTAAGGACAGACTACCATCTTAGTGTGCTCAAACACTTAATATTTTTTTAATCTAAATTTCTAGCAGTCCATGGTATACTTTAGCTACATGGGAGATGTATAATTAGTGGGTTAGAGGTGTTTTGATGAATTATTATTAAGTGACCATGGTTGGTCTGGCAAAAGGGTTAATCCAGCAAGGCTTTGGAACCAAGAGTGCCGGAAAATCAGTGGTGTATCTGTGCTGCAAACCTTCTCTTTAATGCTCAAAATGCCTTTTCTATTACATTCCTAGTTCTAATACGGTAAACACTATAACTCCCCTCTTTATCAGCACATGGAGCCAAGAATGGAGTCAAGAAGTATGAGCAGCTACCATATCCATTATCATCTCAGAGGAAGCCTTAGTGAACACTGGACTCAAACTTTAAGTGTTGTCTCAGAGAAAATCCTAGAGCGATCTGCACAACCTGGCCAATTAACAACCAAGTTTGTGAACATCATGGAAACATCACAAACACCCATTTTTTTTTTTTTTTTTTTTTTTATACTTTGTCGCTGTCTCCCGCGTTTGCGAGGTAGCGCAAGGAAACAGACGAAAGAAATGGCCCAACCCCCCCATACACATGTACATACACACGTCCACACACGCAAATATACATACCTACACAGCTTTCCATGGTTTACCCCGGGACGCTTCACATGCCTTGATTCAATCCACTGACAGCACGTCAACCCCTGTATACCACATCGCTCCAATTCACTCTATTCCTTGCCCTCCTTTCACCCTCCTGCATGTTCAGGCCCCGATCACACAACATCCTTTTCACTCCATCTTTCCACCTCCAATTTGGTCTCCCTCTTCTCCTCGTTCCCTCCACCTCCGACACATATATCCTCTTGGTCAATCTTTCCTCACTCATTCTCTCCATGTGCCCAAACCATTTCAAAACACCCTCTTCTGCTCTCTCAACCACGCTCTTTTTATTTCCACACATCTCTCTTACCCTTACGTTACTCACTCGATCAAACCACCTCACACCACACATTGTCCTCAAACATCTCATTTCCAGCACATCCATCCTCCTGCGCACAACTCTATCCATAGCCCACGCCTCGCAACCATACAACATTGTTGGAACTACTATTCCTTCAAACATACCCATTTTTGCTTTCCGGGATAATGTTCTCGACTTCCACACATTTTTCAAGGCTCCCAAAATTTTCGCCCCCTCCCCCACCCTATGATCCACTTCCGCTTCCATGGTTCCATCCGCTGACAGATCCACTCCCAGATATCTAAAACACTTCACTTCCTCCAGTTTTTCTCCATTCAAACTCACCTCCCAATTGACTTGACCCTCAACCCTACTGTACCTAATAACCTTGCTCTTATTCACATTTACTCTTAACTTTCTTCTTCCACACACTTTACCAAACTCAGTCACCAGCTTCTGCAGTTTCTCACATGAATCCGCCACCAGCGCTGTATCATCAGCGAACAACAACTGACTCACTTCCCAAGCTCTCTCATCCCCAACAGACTTCATACTTGCCCCTCTTTCCAAGACTCTTGCATTTACCTCCCTAACAACCCCATCCATAAACAAATTAAACAACCATGGAGACATCACACACCCCTGCCGCAAACCTACATTCACTGAGAACCAATCACTTTCCTCTCTTCCTACACGTACACATGCCTTACATCCTCGATAAAAACTTTTCACTGCTTCTAACAACTTGCCTCCCACACCATATATTCTTAATACCTTCCACAGAGCATCTCTATCAACTCTATCATATGCCTTCTCCAGATCCATAAATGCTACATACAAATCCATTTGCTTTTCTAAGTATTTCTCACATACATTCTTCAAAGCAAACACCTGATCCACACATCCTCTACCACTTCTGAAACCACACTGCTCTTCCCCAATCTGATGCTCTGTACATGCCTTCACCCTCTCAATCAATACTCTCCCATATAATTTACCAGGAATACTCAACAAACTTATACCTCTGTAATTTGAGCACTCACTCTTATCCCCTTTGCCTTTGTACAATGGCACTATGCACGCATTCCGCCAATCCTCAGGCACCTCACCATGAGTCATACATACATTAAATAACCTTACCAACCAGTCAACAATACAGTCACCCCCTTTTTTAATAAATTCCACTGCAATACCATCCAAACCTGCTGCCTTGCCGGCTTTCATCTTCCGCAAAGCTTTTACTACCTCTTCTCTGTTTACCAAATCATTTTCCCTAACCCTCTCACCCATTACATTAAAAAAAATTCTTTTTACACCAGAAAAATTTCTGCATTTGGACCTTCTGGATTTTTGACTGGGATGAGCATCCCACTGATTGGTTTATAACACTGGCCTTTCCTACAATACTGGAGAATTCTTGCATCACTGTAACCTCATTTGCAGGGTTTGGGAACTGAATATACTCTGCTCTTGGGCAGGCAATGGCTGCAGAGACTTTTGGTGACAGCTGCAAACAGTAAGTGGCATGTCTGTGCAACTGCCCAACGTCAGCTGAAAGTTTCCAATAGTTCAACCTGAGTGTAACAAGCAGCTGCAATTGTGATGTAATTTAGAGACCTGGGAGCAAGAGCCTAAATTATTAACACAAGAAATTTCAAAGTCTACATCACTAAATATATTTGATTCATTAAAGGATAGAACTACTTGTTATGGATGATTAGATGACAGTCATGAAAATGATATCATAAATGTCCTTCCCGTGATATCATCCACAACTACAAAGTTTACTTATGTATATAAAGTGTTCATAAAATATGATTTTGGAAACTGAAACATGTTTTGCTAAGTACTTTCAATAGATAAAGAGAGTCGTTATCACTGCCTTCACTTTTCAATTACTCTACCAAAGTTATCTTTGAACTGTTGACTCAAATTCTTTCAAGCAAACTTCAGTTTTACTTGATCATTTGTCCTTTCTATTTGGTTATTGCATCTCTTTTTTTCTCTTAAACAAACCATATGGCAAATCCTTTCACAGATTATAGGTATGTAATACATCATACTGTTTCTCTAACCTCTTCCAATCTTATTTTACTAACCTCTTCTGCTCACTGAGGTTGGTAACTGGTTCCTGATTTTTTGTAGAAGATTGTTGACATATTCCTTTAAAAGCCAGTGGCACTACAGGAATTCTTGGTCTGAGTACTCAAAAAGGTTCTTTCTCTTGGCAGATCTCAGTGTGTGTTGTGCATTCGGGTACTCACACTCTACTATCTCCTGCACTTGATGTAGCTGATGCATACAATCCTCATATTCAACCAGGCTGATCTTGTAGTAGCACACCAAAACAAAAACAGTACGTCAATAT
The DNA here is from genome assembly GCF_036320965.1 of Panulirus ornatus. NCBI lineage: Eukaryota > Metazoa > Arthropoda > Malacostraca > Decapoda > Palinuridae > Panulirus > Panulirus ornatus. The sequence continues at coordinate 572,637 of NC_092242.1, forward strand.
CCGCAAAGCCACTAACAGAAAGGAGGTAAAATATGGCACACCCACTATACCTTCCCTAAAAGTTATCTAAACTAGAACACCATTGGCTTTCCTATGTAAGGTTGGGTCAGATCCAGAATGTATGCTGTAACACACAAGTTTAGGCAGGGGAATCTTTTTAAAATGATTGTTTTCTTTATCAGATGTGGGTATTCTTTTTAAATGACTGTTTTCTTTATTAAATGTTATTTATCCTGCATATTTTTTAATGAAAAGAAGGTAAAATCAGCAGTCTCTGAAAGTTTCTAAAAAAAAATTTTCAAGTAACTAGCTGGCCACCCTACTCTACACTTTTACCAAAGTATTTCACTGAGATTCTAACAATCAAAACACTTACTACTGCAAAAATACCAAGGTACAAAATTGTTAATTATATTTTCTTTATAAATAAATCTATTTCTCTAAAACCAGAGGACTAGGTTTTGTTAGGTTACTGCGGTTTGTACCCCTTAATTGTGCTCAATTTCATAGCCCTGCCTACTTTTGGGGTGTGTGTGTGTGTGAATGGGGGTTGAATATTGTTTGGGGTCATAAGTCCGCATACATTTTTCATTTGCCCTAAGTTTAATAATTACCACTGCACAGGATAAGAAATTACAATGGGGAAAACCAATTTTCATCCAAATAATCTTACTCCATTGCTTTAGCAGGTCTTGCCTTCAGAGTCTTTTTTCATTCTTGATCACCATTTCCTGCATTAGTGAGGCAGAGCTAGGAGCAGACAAAGAAAGGCTGTTTTGCTTACATCCATTCTCTAGCTGTCATGTGTGCGGCACCAAAATCATAGTCCTCTATCCACAACCAGGCCCAATATACCATTTTCATGGTTTTCCCTGGCTGCTTCACACATCCTTGTTCAGTCCACTGACAGCACACTGACCCCTACATAACACATCATTCCAATTCATTCTATCCTGTGTGTGCCGTTTAACCTCCATGTTCAGTCCCCAATCATACAAAATCTTTTTCACTCCATCCTTCCATCTCCAATTTAGTCTTCCTCTTCTCCTTGTCCCCTACAGTTCTGACACATATATCCTCTTTGTAAACCTCTCCTCACTCATTCTCTCCATATGTTCAAACCATTTCAGCACACCCTTTTCTGCTCTCTAAGGCTCACTCTTATTATTACCACACCTCTCTCTTCCCCATTTTTCTTACTTGATCAACCACTTCACAAAACATACTGTCTTCAAAAATTTCTTTTCCAACACATCCACCCTCCTCCGCACATCCTCATCTATATCGCAAGACTCTCATCCACACAACTTCACTGAGACAACTGTACCTTCAAATACCCATTTCCATCTTTCTATATTCTCTTCCATACATTCTTTACTGTTACAAGAACCTTCACCCTGACTCACCCTATGACTCAGAACTTTTGCGGTAGTTAATGAATAATAGGCGCCTGCCCACTATCTAAGCATACCATTACCTCATATAAGTTTCTTTTGGGTAACACAGGCCAAGTTCCTCTCTACTTAGCTGCTGAAAACTCCAAGACCAGTTCTGAAGGCCCATCAACAGACTATCTTGTTTCTTGAACTCACACATATCATATTGTTAATAATACATGTTTATCTGGTTTACTCTTACATAAAAGTGAAATGTGGTATAAGAGATGTGATGACAAATATTCAATCTAAAATTGTTAGGTTCATCACTAAGCACCAGTGACACATACAGCCATTCAAGTGGCTGTCTTAGTTTCTTATTTCACACATATTTTAGTGAAAATACATGCTATTCTAGATTGGAGTCGGTAAAACTGAAAGAGGATGGAGAGAGATGGGTGATTATTGGTGCATATGCATCTGGTCATGAGAAGAAAGATCATGAGGCAAGTATTTTGGGAGCAGCTGAGTGAGTATGTCAGCAGCTTTGATGCAAGAGACTGGGTTTTAGTGATGGGTGATTTAAATGAAAAGGTTAGTAATGTGGCAGCTGAGGGAGTAATTGGTGTACATAGGGTATTCAGTGTTGTGAATGGAAATGGTAAAGAGCTTGTGGGCACTGATAAAAGACAGGTGATTGGGAATACCTGGTGTAAGAAGAGAGATATACATAAGTATACACATGTTATGAAAAGAAAGATCAGGGAGCAGTTGAGTGGGTGTATTAGGAGCTGTGATGCACAAGACCAGGTTATAGTGATGGGTGATTAAATGCGAAGGAGAGTAATGTGGCAGTTGAGGGGTTTCACCGGTGTGGATGAGGTGGTGTTCAGTGTTGTAAATGGAAATAGTGAAGAGCTTGTGGATCTGTATGCTGAAAAAAGACTGGTGATTGGGAATACCTGGTTTAAACAAGATATACACAAGTATATGTATGTGAGTAGAAGAGATGGTCAAATGGCATTATTGGACTACGTGTTAATTGATAGGAATGTAAAAGAGAAACTTTTAGATGTAAATGTGCTGAGAGGGGCAGCTGGAGGAATGTCTGATTACTATCTGGTGGAGGCGAAGATGAAGAGTTGTAGAGGCTTTCAGAAAAGAAGAGAGAATGTCAGGGAGAAGAGAGTGGTGAGAGTAAGTGAGCTTGGAAAGGAGACTTGTGTGAGGAGGCATTAGGAGAGATTGAGTGTAGAATGGCAAAAGGAGAGAGCAAATGACGTGAGGAATGGATGTACTTAGGGAAGCAGTGATGGCTTGCGCAAAAGATGCATGTGGTATGAGAAAGGTGGGAGGTGGGCATATTAAAAAGGGTAGTGAGTGGAGGGATGAAGAAGTAAGATTGTTGGTAAAAGAGAAGAGAGAGGTGTTTGGACAATATTTGCAGGCAAGTAGTGCAAATGACTGGAAGATGTATAAAAGAAAGAGGCAAGAGGTCAAGAGAAAGGTGCAAGAGTTGAAAAAGAGGGCAAATGAGAGTTGGGGAGAGAGAGTATCATAAAATTTTCAAAATAAAAAGATGTTTTGGAAGGAGGTAAATAACGTGTGTAAGACAAGAGAACAAATGGGAACACTGGTGAAGGGAGCAAGTGGGGAAGTGATAACAGACAATGATGGGGTGAGGAGGAGGTGGAGTGAGTACTTCGAAGGCTCGTTGAATGTGTTTGATGATAGAGTGGCAGATATAGGGTGTTTTGGTCGGGGTGGTGTACAAAGTGAGAGGGTCAGGGAGAATGGTTTGGTGAAGAGAGAAGAGGTAGTGAAAGCTTTGCGGAAGATGAAATCCAGCAAGTGGTTCAAGTGGTGCTGCAGTGGAATTTACTAAAAAAGGGGTAACTGTGTTATTGACTAGTTGGTAAGGATATTCAATATATGTATGGATCATGGTGAGGTGCCTGAGGATTGGCAGATTGTATGCATAGTGCCATTGTACAAAGGCAAAAGGGATAAAGGGGAGTGTTCAAACTACAGAAGCATAAGTTTGTTGAGTATTCTTGGGAAAATTGGAGGGTACTGATTGAGAGAGTGAAGGAATGTACAGAGCATCAGATTGGGGAGGAGCAGTGTGTTGTCAGAAGTGGTACAGGATGTGTAGATCAAGTGTTTGCTTTGAAGAATGTGAGAAATTCTTAGAAAAACAAATGGATTTGTGTGTAGCATTTATGGGCCTGGAGAAGGAATATGATAGAAAGTTGAGAGTAAATGTGAATAAGAGCAAGGTTATTAGGTTCAGTAGGGTTGTGGGACAAATTAATTGGGATGTAAGTCTGAATGGAGAAAAACTGGAGGAAGTGAAGTGTTTTAGACATCTGGGAGTGGACTTGGCAGTGAATAGAACCATGGAAGCAGAAGTAAGTCACGGGGTGGGGAAGGGGGTGAAGGTTCTGGGAGTGTTGAAGAATATGTGGAAGGCGAGAATGTTATCTTGGAGAGCAAAAATGGGTATGTCTGAAGGAAGAGTGGTTCCAACAATGTTATATGGTTGTGAGGCATGGGCTGTAGATAGGGTTCTGAAGAGGAGGGTGGATGTGTTGAAAATGAGATGTCTGAGGACAATAGGTGGGTGAGGTGGTTTGATCGAGTAAGTAATGAAAGGGTAAGAGAGAAGTGTGGTAATAAAAAGAGTGTGGTTGAGAGAGCAGAGACCAAATTGGAGGTGGAAGGATGGAGTGAAAAAGATTTTGAGCGATAGTGGCCTAAACATACAGAGGGGTGAAAGGCATGCAAGGAATAGAGTGAATTTGAACGATGTGATATACCGGGGTCAACATGCTGTCAATGGATTGAACCAGGGCATGTGAAGAGTCTGGGGTAAACAATATATATATATATATATATATATATATATATATATATATATATATATATATATATATATATATATATATATATATCTTTATATTTACTCATTTTCTTATACTTTGTCGCTGTCTCCCGCATTAGCGAGGTAGAGCAAGGAAACACAAAAGAATGGCCCAACCCACCCACATACACAAGAATATACATACACGCCCACTCACACACATACATACCTATACATTTCAATGTATACATACATATACATATATACACATGTATATATTCATACCTGCTCCCATTATCCATTCCCATTGCCACCCTGCCACACATGAAATGGTACCCCCTTCCCCCTGCATGCGCATGAGGTAGCGCTAGGAAAAGAACACAAAGGCCACATTCGTTCACACTCAGTCTCTAGCTGTCATGTATAATGCACCGAAACCACAGCTCCTTTTCCACATCCAGGCCCCACAGAACTTTCCATGGTTTACCCCAGATGCTGCACATGACCTGGTTCAATCCATTGACAACACGTTGACCCCAATTTACTACATCGTTCCAATTCACTTTGTTCCTTGCACGCCTTTCATCCTCCTGCATGTTCAGGCCCTGATCACTTAAAATCTTTTTCACTCCATCTTTCCACTGCCAATTTGGTCTCCCACTTCTTGTTCCCTCCACCTCTGACACATATATCCTCTTGGTCAATCTTTCCTCACTCATTCTCTCCATGTGACTAAATTTCAAAACACCCTCTTCTGCTCTATCAACCACACTCTTTTTATTACCACACATCTCTCTTACCCTTTCATTACTTACTCAATTAAACCACCTTACACCATACGTTGTCCACAAACATCTCATTTCCAGCACATCTACCCTCCTATGCACAACTCTATATCCCACGACTGGCAAACATATAACATTGTTCAAACTACTATTCCTTCAAACATACCCATTTTTGCTTTCCGAGATAATGTTATCAACTTCCACACATTCTTCAACACTCCCAGAACTTTTGGCCCCCTCCCCCACCCTTTGATTTACTTCCGCTTCCATGGTTCCATCCACTGCCAAAGCCACTCTCCATTCAAACTTACCTCCCAACTGACTTGTCCCTCAACCCTACTGTACCGAATAACCTTGCTCTCATTCACATTTACTCTCAGCTTTCTTCTTTCACTCGGTCACCAGCTTCTGCAGTTTCTCACACGAATCAGCCACCAGTGCTGTATCATCAGCGAACAACAACTGACTCACTTCCCAAGCTCTTTCATCCACAACAGACTTCATACTTGCTCCTCTTTCCAAAACTCTTGCATTCACCTCCCTAACAACCTCATCCATAAACAAATCAAACAACCATGGAGACATCACACACCCCTGCCGCAAACCTACATTCACTGAGAACCAATCAATTTCCTCTCTTCCTACACATACACATGCCTTACATCCTCGATAAAAACTTTACACTGCTAACAACTAGCCTCCCACACCATATATTCTTAATACCTTCTACAGAGCATCTCTATCAGCACTATCATATGCCTTCTCCAGATCCATAAATGCTACATACAAATCCATTTGCTTTTCAAAGTATTTCTCACATGCACTCTTCAAAGCAAACACCTGATCCACACATCCTCTACCACTTCTGAAACCACACTGCTCTTCCCCAGTCTGATGCTCTGTACATGTCTTCACCCTCTCAATCAATACCCTCCCATATAATTTACCAGGAATACTCAACAAACTTATACCTCTGTAATTTGAGCACTCACTCTTATCCCCTTTGCCTTTGTACAATGGCACTATGCAAGCATTCCGCCCATCCTCAGGCACCTCACCATGAGTCATACATACATTAAATAACCTTACCAACCAGTCAACAGTACAGTAATAAATTCCACTGCAATACCATCCAAACCTGCTGCCTTGCCGGCTTTCATCTTCCGCAAAGCTTTTACTACCTCTTCTCTGTTTACCAAATCATTCTCCCTAACCCTCTCACTTCGCACACCACCTTGACGAAAACACCCTATATTTGCCACTCTATCATCAAACACATTCAACAAACCTTCAAAATACTCACTCCATCTCCTTCTCATATCACCACTACTTGTTATCACCTCCCCATTAGCCACCTTCAGTGAAGTTCCCATTGATTCTCTTGTCTTTCACACATCATTCACCTCCTTCTTTTTATTCTTTTTATTCTCCCTAAAATTTAATGATACTCTCTCACCCCAACTCTCATTTGCCCTCTTTTCACCTCTTGCACCTTTCTCTTGACCTTCTGCCTCTTTCTTTTATACATCTCCCAGTCATTTGCATTATTTCCCTGCAAAAATTGTCCAAATGCCTCTCTCTTCTCTTTCACTAACAATCTTACTTCATCCCACCACTCACACCCTTTCTAAGCTGCCCACCTCCCACGCTTCTCATGCCACAAGCATCTTTTGCGCAAGCTATCACTGCTTCCCTAAATACATCCCATTCCTCCCTCACTCCCCTTACGTCCTTTGTTCTCACCTTTTTCCATTCTGTACTCAATCTCTCCTGGTACTTCCTCACACAAGTCTTCTTCCCAAGCTCACTTACTCTCACCACTCTCTTCACCCCAACATTCTCTCTTCTACGAATGTATAGGTATGTATATATGCATTTACCTTCAATCGCCTATACTTACACACATCATAAAATACACTTACAGTCTTCCACAACTCCTCTTCACTCTCAGCAAACAACACAGATTCATCCATAAAGAGGCTTGCCACTAACCACCATTTCTCTCTCTACACTCCATTTGTCTAGTTTTGCATTCCTCTCTTATCATCCCATCCATATATATATCTATGTTATTATTATTTTTTTTCTATTTTGCTTTGTCGCTGTCTCCCGCGTTTGCGAGGTAGCGCAAGGAAACAGACGAAAGAAATGGCCCAACACACCCCCATACACGTGTATATACATACATGTCTACACACTCAAATATACATACCTATACATCTCAATATACACATTTTTATACACACACAGACATATACATATATACACATTTACATAATTCCTACTGTCTGCCTTTATTCATTCCCATCGCCACCTTGCCACACATGGAATAACATCCCCCTCCCCCCTCATGTGCGTGAGGTAGCGCTAGGAAAAGACAACAAAGGCCCTATTCGTTCACACTCAGTCTTCAGCTGTCATGTAATAATGCCCGAAACCACAGCTCCCTTTCCACATCCAGGCCCCACAGAACTTCTATATCTATATTATTATTATTATTTTTTTTCTATTTTGCTTTGTCGCTGTCTCCCGCGTTTGCGAGGTAGCGCAAGGAAACAGACGATAGAAATGGCCCAACACACCCCCATACACGTGTATATACATACATGTCTACACACTCAAATATACATACCTATACATCTCAATATACACATTTTTATACACACACAGACATATACATATATACACATTTACATAATTCCTACTGTCTGCCTTTATTCATTCCCATCGCCACCTTGCCACACATGGAATAACATCCCCCTCCCCCCTCATGTGCGTGAGGTAGCGCTAGGAAAAGACAACAAAGGCCCCATTCGTTCACACTCAGTCTTCAGCTGTCATGTAATAATGCCCGAAACCACAGCTCCCTTTCCACATCCAGGCCCCACAGAACTTTCCACAGTTTACCCCAGACGCTTTACATGCCCTGATTCAATCCATTGACAGCACGTCGACCCCGGTATACCACATTGATCCAATTCACTCTATTCCTTGCCTGCCTTTCACCCTTCTGCATGTTCAGGCCCCGATCACTCAAAATCTTTTTCACTCCATCTTTCCATCTTCAATTTGGTCTCCCATTTCTCCTTGTTCCCTCCATATATATATATATGTCCACAACCCCATTTTAGAAAGTTGAAATACAAGGAGGGGAGCATTTCTGGCACCCCACTCCCGTCCCCTCTAGTCACCTTCTACAACACATGAGGAATGAGTGGGAAGTATTCTTTCTCCCCTATCCCCAGATATCTGGGAGTGGATCTGGCAGCGGATGGAAACATGGAAGCGGAAGTGGATCATAGGGTGGGGGAGGGGGCGAAAATTCTGGGAGCCTTGAAGAATGTGTGGAAGTCGAGAACATTATCTCGGAAAGCAAAAATGGGTATGTTTGAAGGAATAGTGGTTCCAACAATGTTGTATGGTTGCGAGGCGTGGACTATGGATAGAGTTGTGCGCAGGAGGATGGATGTGCTGGAAATGAGATGTTTGAGGACAGTGTGTGGTGTGAGGTGGTTTGGTCGAGTAAGTAACGTAAGGGTAAGAGAGATGTGTGGAAATAAAAAGAGCGTGGTTGAGAGAGCAGAAGAGGGTGTTTTGAAATGGTTTGGGCACATGGAGAGAATGAGTGAGGAAAGATTGACCGAGAGGATATGTGTCGGAGGTGGAGGGAACGAGGAGAAATGGGAGACCAAACTGGAGGTGGAAAGATGGAGTTAAAAAGATTTTGTGTGATCGGGGCCTGAACATGCAGGAGGGTGAAAGGAGGGCAAGGAATAGAGTGAATTGGAGCGATGTGGTATACCGGGGTTGACGTGCTGTCAGTGGATTGAATCAAGGCATGTGAAGCGTCTGGGGTAAACCATGGAAAGCTGTGTAGGTATGTATATTTGCGTGTGTGGACGTATGTATATACATGTATATGGGGGTGGGTTGAGCCATTTTTTTCGTCTGTTTCCTTGCACTACCTCGCAAACGCGGGAGACAGAAAAAAAAAAAAAAATATATATATATATATATATATATATATATATATATATATATGAAAAATATGTGTATATGTGTACATTGAGATGTATATATATGTATATTTGCGTGTGTGGACGT
>NC_092242.1:881864-986864 GCF_036320965.1 Panulirus ornatus
CGGATTATAGGCAACATATAAACTGTTGCTTAATATGACGGATTACAGGCAATATATCGTAAATTGTTACTCTATATGGCGGATCATAGGCAACATATCATAAATTGTTACTTGATAATACGGATTAGAGGCAACATATAAATTTTTGTTACTTGATATGACGAATCATAGGCAACATATGATACATCTTTATTGTTTAATATGACGGATTATAGGCAACATATCACAAGTTTTTAATGCTTAATATGACGGATTATAGGCAACATATCATAAACTGTCACTTGATATGACGGATTATAGGCAACGTATCACAAATTTTTATTGCTTACTATGATGGATTATAGGCAACATATGAACTGTTATCACTTATGTGACTGATTACAGGCAACATATAAATTCTTATTGCTTAATATGACGGATTATAGGCAACAAATCATACAATTCTGTTACTGAATGTGACAGATTATAGGCAATACATCAAATTCTTTATTGCCTGATATCACGGATTATAGGCAACATATAAATTCTTATTGTTTAATTTGACGGATTATAGGCAACATATCATAAATTTTCATTGCTTGATATGACTGATTATAGCAACATATAAATTTGTATTACTTGAAATAACGGATTATAGGCAACATATAAATGTTTATTGCTTGATATGACGGATTACAGGCAACATATGAATTCTTATTATTCAATATGACGGATTATAGGGGGAAATGATAGCAGGTAGTGATGATGTGAGAAGAAGGTGGAGTGGGTATTTTGAAGGTTTGTTGAATGCGTTTGATGATAGAGTGGCAGATGTAGGGTATTTTGGTCAGGGTGGTGTGCGAATTGAGAGGGTCAGGGGGAATGGTTTGGTTAAGAGAAAAGAGGTAGTGAAAGCTTTGCGGAAGAGGAAATTCGGCAAGGTGGCGGGTTTGGATGGTATTGCAGTAGAATCTATTAAGAAAGGGGTGACTGTGTTGTTGATTGGTTGGTAAGGATATTCAATGCATATATGGATCATTGTAAAGTGCCTTCCGACTGGCGGAATGAATGCCTAGTGCCATTGTACAAAGGCAAAGGTATAAAGGTGAGTGTCTAAACTACATAGGCATAAGCTTGTTGAGTATTCCTGGGAAATTGTATGGGAGGGTATTGATTGAGAGGGTGAAGGCTTGTATAGAGTATCAGATTGGGGAAGAGCAGTGTGGTATCAGAAGTGGTAGAGATGTGTGGATCAGGTGTTTGCTTTGAAGAATGTGTGTGAGAAATAGGAAAAACAGATGGATTTGTATGTAGCATTTATGGCTCTGAAGAAGGCATATGATTGGGTTGATAGAGATGCTTTGTGGAAGGTCTAAGGAGTATATGGTTGTTTGATTTGTTTATGGTAGGGGTGGTTAGGGAGGTAAATGCAAGAGTTTTGGAGAGAGGGGCGAGTATGCAGTCTGTTGGGGATGAGACGGCCTGTGAAGTGAGCCAATTGTTGTTCACCGATGATGCAGCTCTGTTGGATGATAAGAGTGAGAAACTGCTGACGTTGGTGGCTGAGTTTGGAAAAGTGTCTGAAAGGAGAACGTTGATAATAAATGTGAATAAGAGCAAGGTTATTAGGTTCAGTAAGGTTGAGAGACAAGTTGACTGGGATGTAAGGTTGAACGGAGAAAAATAGGGGGAAGTGGCGTTTTAGATATCTAGGAGTGGATTTAGCAGCGGATAGAACTATGGAAGCAGAAGTGAGTCACAGGGTGGGGGAGGGAACGAAGGTTCTGGGAGCGATGAAGAATGTGTAGAAGGAGAGAACGTTATCTCGGAGAGCAAAAATGGGTAAATTTGAAGGAATAGTGGTTCCAACAATATCATATGGTTGCGAGGCATGGGTTATGGATAGGGTTGTACGGAGGTGGGTGGATATGTTGGAAATGAAATGTCTGAGGACAATATGTGGCGTGAGGTGGTTTGATCGATTAAGTAATGAAAGGGTAAGAGAGGTGGGTGAAAATTAAAAGAGCGTGGTTGAGAGAGCAGAAGAGGGTGTGTTGAAACGGTTTGGCCATATGGAGAGAATGAGTGAGGAAGGGTTGACAAATTGGATATATGTATCAGAGTTGGAGGGAATAAAGAGAAGCGGGAGGCCAAATTGGAGGTAGAAGGATGGAGTGTAAAAGATTTTGAGCGATCGGGGCCTGAACATACAGGAGAGTGAGAGGCGTGCAGGGGATAGAGTGAATTGGAACGCTGTGGTATACCGGGGTCGACTTGCTGTCACTGGACTGAACCAGGGCATGTGAAACCTTTGGGATAAACCATGCAAAGGTCTGTGGGGCCTGGATGTGGATAGGGAACTGTGATTTCTGTGCATGACACATGACAGATAGAGACTGAGTGTGAACGAGTGTGGCCTTTTTTTCTGTTTTCCTGGAGCTATCTCGCTTAAGCAGGGGGTAGCGATGCTCTTTCCTGTGGGGCGAAGTGGCGCCTAGAATGGATGAAGGCAAGCAAATATGAGTATGTACTTGTGAATATATGTATATGTCAGTGTATGTGTGTGTATATGTGTATATGTTGATATGCATATGTATATGTATGAATATGTGCATGTATGGGCGTTTGTGTATATATATGTGTATATGAGTGGATGGGCCATTATTCGTCTGTTTCCTGGCGCTACCTCGCTGACGTGGGAAACGACGATCAAGTATGGCAAAAATGATAATTATAATGATGAATTTTCATTGCTTGATATGACGGATTATGGGCAACATAACATGAATCATTACCTGATACACACTACAATGGAGACCCAGGCTTGATACGCACTACCGTGGAGACCCAGGCTTGATACGCACTACCGTGGAGACCCAGGCTTGATACACACTACCGTGGAGACCCAGGCTTGATACACACTACCGTGGAGACCCAGGCTTGATACACACTACCGTGGAGACCCAGGCTTGATACACACTACCGTGGAGACCCAGGCTTGATACGCACTACCGTGGAGACCCAGGCTTGATACACACTACCGTGGAGACCCAGGCTTGATACGCACTACCGTGGAGACCCAGGCTTGATACGCACTACCGTGGAGACCCAGGCTTGATACGCACTACCGTGGAGACCCAGGCTTGATACACACTACCGTGGAGACCCAGGCTTGATACGCACTACCGTGGAGACCCAGGCTTGATACGCACTACCGTGGAGACCCAGGCTTGATACACACTACCGTGGAGACCCAGGCTTGATACGCACTACCGTGGAGACCCAGGCTTGATACACACTACCATGGAGACCCAGGCTTGATACACACTACCATGGAGACCCAGGCTTGATACACACTACCGTGGAGACCCAGGCTTGATACACACTACCATGGAGACCCGGGCTTGATACGCACTACCGTGGAGACCCAGGCTTGATACACACTACCGTGGAGACCCAGGCTTGATACACACTACCGTGGAGACCCAGGCTTGATACGCACTACCGTGGAGACCCAGGCTTGATACACACTACCGTGGAGACCCAGGCTTGATACGCACTACCGTGGAGACCCAGGCTTGATACGCACTACCGTGGAGACCCAGGCTTGATACACACTACCGTGGAGACCCAGGCTTGATACACACTACCGTGGAGACCCAGGCTTGATACACACTACCGTGGAGACCCAGGCTTGATACACACTACCGTGGAGACCCAGGCTTGATACGCACTACCATGGAGACCCAGGCTTGATACACACTACCGTGGAGACCCAGGCTTGATACGCACTACCATGGAGACCCAGGCTTGATAATAATTTTGGATAGGTTGCTAGGTCTTGTTGATTACATGGCAAGTTTTGTGGTTGTAGTGTAGGTGGGTTGTATATATCTTCATAATCAAGCACAGCATGCTACACACACACACACACACACACACACACACACACACACACACACACACACACACACACACACACACACACACACACACACACCACAAATATGAATTGGAAAATGGAGTTGTGTGGCCATGATATAGGTCATTATTACGGAAGTGTCTGAGACACTTAGAATGGAGGAGTACAAACATGGGTGTCTATAGCTGCAAGTATAGCAGATGTCAAACATCAGATATATACTTAAATACAAAATGTCAAAATCGAAAAAAACCTAGGAACGTATGGAGGAAGACATCTAGTAAGTACTTGTGCCTACAGCCAGCCAGTAGTTGTTGACATTGAGTACAGTAAGACATGTATAAAGGGAGTAACAACGCAACTTCGAAAAGATTATATTACTAAACGCCAAGATAACACAAAACTTTTCTATAGATTTATCCTGAATTAATCATCCGTAAAATAGTTGCTAATCAGGCTGATTCAACGGGAAGAGTTTTACAGGATAATTCAATGACAGGAAACTGATAAGGTAAGAGGTGTATTTACTCAGGAACATACTATAACCTCAACACCAACGACATGAAATGGATGGGAGGTCTTGCAAAGCATTGGAACATCTAGAAAGACATACACAGATCCCTCTAGTGGTCTTGACCTGTACAAAGCAACAGGTACTATATTGAATATGCTACATACGTGCTGAAGACGTGTGCAGATGCGTTTGGAAAATGAAATGCCAAGGGAGTGATAGATGATTGCAAATGCACATATCTTTAAGAAATGGGGTCGAGAAGTTGCATTGTAATACAGACCAGTGTTTGACGAACGTGGTTTTTAGAATACTAAAGAAATATTCAGAAAGCAAATGAAGGACTACTTTCAAAGGAGCAATTACTTTAGCGAGATAGATAGGTAGGTAGAAAGATATATATATAGATAGATAGATAGATAGATAGATAGATAGATAGAGAGAGAGAGAGAGAGAGAGAGAGAGAGAGAGAGAGAGAGAGAGAGAGAGAGAGAGAGAGAGAGAGAGAGAGAGAGAGAGAGAGAGAGAGAGAGAGAGAGAGAGAGAGAGAGAGAGAGAGAGAGAGAGAGAGAGAGAGAGAGAGAGAGAGAGAGAGACGATTCAACGAAAGGAGGTTATGCATAACAAATTTCTCATTCGTCTGTGAATGAACTTCGTATTAGACAATAAAGAAGGAAGGGTGAATAGTGTGTATCTGAATTGCTAGAAAGCATATGAGACTACCACATAGCAAGTTAGTAATAAGGTTGGGTTATCGTGCAGGAATAAGAGGCAGATTTCTTCGATGGATAGAAAAATACCTTAGTGGAAGAAGGGAACAGAATACGCATGACAGAGGAGCCTTCTAGGTAGTGGTTGGGGTTACCAGAAGTGTGCCGCAGGGCTCGGTCCTGGGACCGTTCCTCCTTTTTATATACATAAAAATCATGCTACAAGGACTGATCAGGTTTGCGGATGATTCAAAAGTCACAAGAGAAATCAAGAGTGATGAAAATTACATCAGCTTACAAGGCAGATTGCAATGGGACCTACCAAAGTTATTCTAACATATGGTTGATGAAATACAACCAGAGTAAAGTAATGAGGATGGGACACAGTAAATCAGGGTATTGATATGAATATCATCCATCAGGAAATAAGTTCCATGAATCTGTGTGTGAGGTACTTTAGAACTGACATCATTCCTAACTAGTCGACAAAACACTATTTTTGGAACTTGCAAAGGTGACAAACTCCTGCAAAGTATCTTAACTACATTCATGTAAATGAAAAAGAAAACATTCAGCAATTGTTCATATCGTATATTAGGCCAAAGCTAGAAAATGAATCTCAGTTTGCTTACCGCACTTACAAAAAACGATAAGACCTAGTAGAGTTTCCCACATACCTACGTGATATTAGGGAGCTTCCCACGTACCTACGTGGATGTCGGCTACTGTCCACGTACCTACGTAGGTGTCAGGGAGCTTTCAACGTACCTACGTAGGTGTCAGGGAGCTTTCCACGTACCTACGCAGGCGTCAGAACCAAAGACGGTGCCAAGATTAAGAAAGCCGAGTTAAAGTGAAGGTTCAGAGACCATAAATTTGCCCATCATGGAAGAAAGAAGAGCATGGGGTGACTTGATCACAACCTTAAAATTCTGAGTTTGGTATTTCTTAGTTTTAGAAATGAAAATTATATCTAATAGTACACAAAAAGCTTTTGAAGGGAACCATTGGTAAAGGGTACATACGCAGCTATGGGTAGGTGGAGGCAAGTATAAAGTAGACAAGGGTACGGTACATAATTAGGCGACAAGTGGCCCCAGGGACCCAGAGGGTCCTCTTCCCGTTCGAAAGGGAGAAACATCATTAATAGAAATGGCGTCTTGAAACTAGTTTAATAATGTAAACAGGGAGCAGGTCTTCAAAAGATGCAAAGGTAGAACAACTAAAGACCATAAGATTAAGTTGAGGAACTTGTTAGTAAAGATTTAAAGAAGTACTTTAATAGTATGAGAGTTGTGGATGAATAGAGCAAAACAATCAATGAAATTATAAAATCTGAAAATGTTAACAGCAGAAAAAAATTTGAAAATATGTTTGATAGAGAAAGCTCAATAGATGAGGTTCACGAGTGAAGAACTCCCGTGCTGTACAAATATGCAATTACGCACTTATTATTCTTTACTTGCAGTTGAAAATTCTTTACTAAAACCTTTCGCAATGTTTCATTCAGTAGCTAAATTTAAGGATGAAACCGTTTCTCTGGCACTACATGTATAGCCCCCGTCCCTGCCATGGAGCATTACGCCAGCTGTTTCCTCCACACCTTTATCTCCCTCGATGCACCACCAAAAACAAATTTACCTACAATCTATTTCAGCCGAGTCACTTCGAGAGAAGCCAGTTGACTGGTCCAACAGGCAGCCGTCACTCACTCAGCTTATTTGTCAGCCATCATTACAGCCGATCAACCAATCAGCCACTTAATCAGCTAACTAGACAGTGAGCCAAACAGTTAGCCATCTATCACAGGAAGCTAACGGCTCATCAGCTGCTTGGGCTCGAACAAAGAGCTAATCAGTCATTAATTCAGCCAGGCAATCAGTTAGTTATGCAGCCAAGCTAGCGGATGAGTAAGGTGGTGGAGCGACTAAACAGGATACAACTACAGCTGCGACGATTGTTAGGGCGCATGGCTGTCGCTTCCAACAGTTTTTGTGTAGTTACTCGAGAATTGACCGTTATGATACCTCCTTCCCTCAAAGAGCTAGCCCGTATAATTCTCTCCCTAGTTTCGTCTCTCTCTTTTCTTGTAATCTTTATACGTTTGAGTCAAGTCTAAAAACAACTGTGGAGCCATGATTGTACTTTCTCATTATCTGATCTATCATTTTAATACAAGATGACCTTTGATTGGAGCTTGTTTTACCCATGCCATGTCGGTCACTATTCATATAGAAATATAAAAATAGATTGGTCGGGCGTCCAAGCAGAATATAACCACCTATACGACGACTGGTTGGTTCTGGGGCAGACAAAACAGGCACCCAAGATTGATCTCGAGCGTTTAGTCGTTTTTGTGGACGAGTCTGAGTAAAGTTGGAAGCAGATGTAGCCATCCATCACGGACCCGGCCAATTTAGGCAACAAAACACTTCAGTCGTTTCAGGCAAACGTGAGGTCTCTCCCTGAGGCTCGTTTGGCAAAGTTTACGGCGATGGAAGGTCTGTTTGGGCATCTGTCTGGAATGTATGTTTGGGCTTCTTGTTGGAATGTCTTTGTGAGCTTTCTGCATGAATGTGCTTAGGCTTTTTATTGAAATGCCTCAGTAGGCTTCTTCCTGGAATGTCCTTTTCGGATTCTTGCTGGAATATCGTTCCGGTCTTCTTGCTAGAATTTCTTCTGTATTTCTTCACGGAAAACGAGTTTGCAGATTCTCGATTGAATGAATGTCTTTCTTCATGTCAGGCGTATGTTTGAGATTCTTGCTCTAAGGAGTATAGGTTTCTGGCTTAGTTATCTGTTTAGGATTCATACTGGTACCTTAGTTCAGTTCTTTTTTGCCGAAACATCTGTCTAGGTTTCTTGCTCAGATTTTCGCTTGGGCTTCCTTCTACATGTCAGTGTTTTGCTTTATTAAGATGTGTAGATCTCTTGTTTTGTCTCTGTTTACTTTTTGATAAAATACCATTGATAAGCTTTGCTCCGTTAAGTATTTGGTTCGCTGCTCTTGCTGGAATAACAATTATTTCTTTCTGGAATGTCTCTTTGTGTCTCTTGCTTGAATGTCTGCCCAAGCATTTAGGAGAACTATTTGCTTCAAATTATTCTTTGGAATAACCGCATGTGTCTTGCTCTTAAAGTTTTACTGGGAATCTACCTAACCTTGACTATGTTCAGCCCATGACTAGTTCTATTGCTTTCTGTCTTCCTCTCTGTGTTATGATTGCCTTACTCTCTTCCTCACCTTCTCTAATCCTTTCCTTCACACTCTTGGTGCCCTGTTCCTCCTGTTCCATCTCTCGTTGCTCACAGTCAACGAGCCGACCGTATCATTTACCGAGATAAACTTCCCTAATGGCCTTTCCCCTCAGTCCTAGCTGACCTCGCTCGACCTTCCAGCGGCTGTATGACCTGGTTTACAAAACATCTAGCAACGAACCTCGTCCATTAAAATGCATGTCCTATGCATTTAAACCTGTTTTTGATTGCGCTTTTCATAATTTATCTTAATCATTTAGAGTCGGTCTTTGAATATAAAGACATGAAATTCTGGTTCTCAACTTGATACGATGATTTCACATATAGTTATTGTCTTTGATCTTTGCTTCAGCTGCTGGAGTTGTTGCTGTTAATGTTGTTGTTGTTGTTGTTGCTGCTGCTGCTTCACTTGCAATCACTACTGTACTCAGATGGTAACTTGATATTATTTAGCCTCATTCTCATTTCACTGTCAAAATAGAAGTTCACAAACTTATCTACAGAAATTCTCTCAATTTACACCGTCTGCTACGGGAGTGATGAACAGTAAGACGTGATACGTTTCAAAAAAGCAAAAACAAAGGATAAACTATGAAGGACTTTAGATAATTCCAGCTACTGCACGGGGTCATTATGCTCTACAGCAGTGACCTGGCTACTGCCGGGGGCTATCATGCTCCGCTAGTCATCCAACCACTGCTGGTGGCCGTGTTCCAGCTACCGCTGGGGACGGTATGATCCACCACAGTAATCTAGTCACTGCTAGGGACCGCTATACTCCACTACAGTAATCCAACCTCTGCCGAGGGACGCCATGCTCCACTACAGTGATCTACCCACTGCATTTGAAATCAATGTATGACTCTTGAAAATTCTCTCTCTCTCTCTCTCTCTCTCTCTCTCTCTCTCTCTCTCTCTCTCTCTCTCTCTCTCTCTCTCTCTCTCTCTCTCTCTCTCCGTATTTCTTTTTCCTTCCTCTAAATAGAATTTCCTGCTAGATTTCTTCCTAGTTGACCGTAGGCACGGGGGGGGGGGGGGGGGGGGATCACATCCAGAGCTTGAAAAATTGAAAAAGAAAGATTCCAAGACGAAATTCTGGCTCGGCAGTAGGGCATGGCTTGACAAGGGAGAATGATCAAATGTTGTGGCCTTACATGAGACATGAATCAGTTGTTCTGTTTTACTTGAAGCATTTGGTGCTTTCATGGTGTCCTAACCGTAATGATCACAATGTTCTGTTATTTTCCCTCTGACCCAACCTTCCTTCAAGCGTGTCATTATTTTCTCTAATTATCTCCCTCCATCTCCTTTCCACTCAGAGTCTCTTCATCCCTTCTGTTCCCTCCCTATCTAAACCTTCATTCCCTTATACCTTCTCCTGGCCCCCATTTCCTTCCTACCCCTCTCATCACCCTCTCATCTTCATATTATCATCCTCTTATCGTCCGTTTGTTTCTCCTTCCATTCTTTCTTTCTCTCCTTATGTCTTATCCCCCTTCCTCCCGTTGGTTTATCCGTAAGTGGGTCAAATGGTATCTACGTCCGTTCGTTGGCTGGTTTTCTTAGCCTGAGAGTCGGTCTCTCCCTGCGTTGCATCAGAGCGAGCCAATGGTTTCTGCTCTGTATCTCGACTGCCGCCAGCCAATACCAGAGTTTAGAAGTTCGTGAAGCGTGACGAAGAAACGAATTCAATTTCTTTTTGTCGCGTCGGATCTTGATAACTGGAGGACAAACACCCAGCTGGTCTCCCCTTTCTGGTGACATGCGGTCTTCGCTTCTGCAACGTTCCTTGCTGTCTTCTGGAAAGACAGCTCTCCTCCCAGCGCTCCTTCCTCAAGCTTGTTCTGACTCTACATTGCCTTTCTCCTGCTCCTCCCTCAGCCGTATCCTCCTACCTTTTGACGATTCCCCTGCTGCCCTCGCTCCTAGTTTGGCACGGTCTTACTAGTCTTACTAATGTTACCGCCTAGACCAGTTCCTCGTGTTGACGATCTTATTCGTTATCTACTGCATCAATACACCTCGGTGTCTTGCCTCACCAGGGCAGCTTTAGCCCAGTAGAGGTGTGCTAGGAAGGGGTGCACGTAGATGTGTACAGAAAGGGAGAGTACATAGAGGTGTACTAGTACATATTGATATACCCAGAGGAAGAGAACATTTTGATACCCATGGAACGAGAGTACACTTTGATATACTAGGAGAGAGAGCATATAGTGATGATATACTAGAAGGGGGAGTACACAGTGAATTACTTAGGGAGACAATACACAAATGTATTAGGAGGAAGAGCAAACAGAGATGTACTAAAAGGAGATGTATACAGTGATGTGGAAAGAGGGAGAACACAAGAAACATACTAGAAGTGGAAGTACACAGATAAACGAATAGAACGCATAAAAATTGCACGAGGAGGGTGAGGTGTGCATGCCTGCCTGGATAGCTAAGCTTAGGATATGAATGTGACGGGGTCGCCATCTCTCAGAGGCCTTCCCGAGTAGAGCTCCTTTCCTCTAATGAATTGCTGGTAAGTTCTCAACTTTTGGCCTGTGGATCTTGTGGGCTAAGGGCTGTCATTTGATTCTCCTACTCCACCTTCTCTTCCTCCTCGTCATCTGACTGATTTGATTTTTTTCCCTTTCAATTTTGTTTGTTTGTTAACATCGTTGTTGTTAGGGGGTGGGGGGGTTGTTATAATTAAGATGGTTGATGAGCAGCATACTTCATATTGTTATTTTTTCCATCATCATCTTGCTGAAGGTCTTGCATTATATCTGCTCGAACTTTCATCTCGCACCGGGATCGTAATCGCTACGCTAGAAACTAAAAACAAAAACTTGAGGTACAAAAGGTAAATGAGGAAAAATACTTGGTCTTGATAATGTCTGGTGACGTAAAGCCCAGTAAAGCTGTGCACGGAAGCAGTTAAAAGGGCGAAACAAAATTTTTGGATTCATAGGTGGGTGATCTTAGAATCAAAGCTAAGGAAATTGCCCTCACTCAACAATTCAGTGTGCGCCCTCATCTTTAATAATAAGTTCAGTTTTGGTCACATTACTCGAAAAAAGACAGACAAAATGGAAAGAATACAAACGCGAACTACCAAGATATCTGGATTAAAAACCTACGTTAATGAAAGCCGAATGAAAAGTAAGTTAAGTTAGCTTCAAAAAGATAAGGTTAAGAGGCGGTCTGCTGCACGTATTTGAATATATCAAAAGGCTTGGATAATGTCCATCTATTAAGCTCCTTTTATGATAAATCTGTCTGAATCCACTCGCAGTAATGTATGCAAACCTACGGGCAAATATTTTACCTCGAATAAGGCGAAGCACTGTTGCTTGTACAGTATTGTTGATATACAGAATGATTTACCATTTACAGAAACTGAAATCAGTAACAGTTACGTTTAAGAACAGACTGATAGATACTTCGCTACAGATGAACAACTGATATTTTTTACGCCTTATTTATATGAACAGTTTACAGATTCTTCTCTTTGAAGCAACTGTTTGTATTTCTAACCTTACTGCATTGAACATTCACTTTTCTTCCATTTTCAAAAACAGCCTCGTTAGAACCCAGTGGTCTACTGCCGTTTTAATTTCCGTGTAAATTAATCAGTATTTGAATCATTCACAATACGATGCATAACTGGCTCCTCAAGTGATCTGTACAACACACACTATCTCTTGAAGAGACGTATGTAATGTACACTATCTTTAAAGATCTAGTATGCACTGCATACGTCACTCAAAGGGACAGTGTGCAGTGCAAACGTCACTGAAAGAACCAGTGTACACTTTATACGTCACAAGTGAGGTGTACAGTGTACCCTGAGAAACAGTAAAGGCAGCTGGGGTATGTGAGAGTGTCTCAGGTGGGTGTATCACCACCTTCCTGCATGATATAGGGAAAGATATAAAGATAATAGTAACTGCAGCAGTGGCAATGATAATGATGATGGGAATGATAACACTAACAGTAATACTTTTTAATGATAATGACATATGGCATAATAAGTAAAAATATCAATGATAATAATAATACTGACTTCTTCAATAATGCTAGGAATCTGAGTAATAACAGTGGTTTTAACAATAGTGATGTAAACCATGCTAATGATTATAATGCCACTGAAGATTATCAAATGCTGAACATATAAGTGACCCATGGTATAAGGCAAACTTTGACCCATACATAAGCTTACGTCTTCCAAACATCGTACCAAACGTGACATAATCATATAAATGCTTCGTAAAGCATGCGTCTGGAGGGCCAGGTCGGGCGAACGTTGCCGGCTGCTGACCTGTCGTGGAAAACTGTACGAGTGGAAATTCTTACGTCTGATTCGCAAGCGTTAATTTTGGCTCTAGCTATCGGGAGTATACAATATATAACAACCATCCAAAGTCATGTCCCACTGAAAATCTGAAAAAAAGTTTTCACAAAAACATTTTCATTGGTTTGATTTTTTGTTGCATCACAAGTGTGGTCACTTGTAACTCACCAAAGTAACTCTTGGTGTAACTGAATGCCACCTGACTGGCTCCTCTTATTCCATGGTTTCCATGACCTTGGTTATTGTGCTTTATTAAATTCGATACTATATTTTGAAAACTGTCTTGCTTAACTGCAAATCATACCAGGAAAGTAAAATTCCTTGAGGAAATCAAAGCCACTACTGTCCTAATGTGGGACCAGCTTTAGTGAGGAAACAGAAATTGGAGTAGGCATGTCCCATCACGGGAACGGGATGATACTCCATAAAACAGTCACTGAAGACCAAGGAAAGCTCTTTCATCCCACTATACTCAGGATATAACGAACACTTTGACAATATATAAAGCTGTCGAATGCCAACAAGTTCCACATCCTTTGTGGGAAGGTTTCAGTTTTTACTTCAGACAGTTGTGCTTCCTAAGTCTGCCACGCACCGCTTTCCATTAGTTAGAAGCCTCACCAACAAAATAGCTACCATCAAAACTATCTTCAAACCAAGCGTGGAATTAGGCAAGCAAACTTAAAACTGACACCGGCAAGCTTGTATCTGACTATGCCATTTACGCTGAAGCCCTGTAGATCAAGAAGAATGATTTGCTTCTGACTGAGAAGACAGGTTTCCTCAGGTAAATTTCATGCCGGCATGTTCTTCTTGGTCTAACTGGAAGATTACATAAAGAGGCTGGTCTTTAGGACATTAAGTTGAATCTCAATTATAAATGGATAATGTAATAACTGATCACCACCATACTTGGAATAGTCGGATATATAAGTTTGTGTGTGAGTCACGGCAGCACCTACGATATAGGGCTTTCTATGATTCTCCACCAGAGAACCTGACACCCAGATATGAATGCGATCATGGCTAATGAGATGCTAGAGAAATACTCCCATGCTTCCCTGGTAGATCATTTGTAACCTGATGCTTCAAGTACACTGCAGCATGATCATTCAAAATACATCATTAGAAAAAGCAAAGGAAATTTGATAATCTACTTTTGGTCATCGTATATAGATATGATTCAGCTGGTCTTTGTTTATCTTCGAGCCGCTCGAAAGATTGACAAAGAGGATATATGTATCAGAGGCGGGGAACAAGGTGAAGCAGAAGACCGAATTTAAAGCGGAAGGATGGAAGGGAAAAGATTGTAAGCGACCTTGTCCTGAGCTATAGTCCAAAGGATATTATGATACTTTTCATATGATCCTATGAACTATGCGAGGTGCCTCACTTCATACTGCTTGGAACTAACCAATTATCTAGTTACTCCTCCTAGATTTCATCAAGCTATCACAAAAACTGGTGAATGGACAGTCCAGCTTCAGGAAAGAAAGTCAAGAGGATAATAGTATCAAGAAAGAGATACTAACGATTAAAAATGTTTGTTTACCTAGCTTTCGTCCTCGATCAGAATAGACAAATAAGTGAAAGAGAAATCTTGCCATACTGTCTGTCAGGGAACAATCAGGGAACAATATCATTTCCTTTGCCTCAATAACAAAAACAACTAAAGTTGTCTTCTTTCACATAGCAGAAGACCATTGGAAAAATAATCTGGTTACCTTGGTTCCACACAATCGCGCTCTGCTGATTAATGGAATAGTAACCATTTAGGATATGAGACCTGTCCCAGCTACATGCGGGGAGGTATTTGCTTTGGCCCAGTCAAAATGGTAACTGTTGCCAGGAGGAATAGCTGCACCAGATGTGATTCAGTACAGCGGATACATATCCACAACAAAACTGCAGAGGGAAAGATGTGCCGCAAGTGAATTTGAAGTAAATCACATCTATTGCTCAGACAAAAACAATTCTTACACAGTGGAAGAAAATTGGCTGATGGATGTAACAGGAAAATTTGGTTATTTTTTTTAAGGTAATTTTGTAGACGGTCAGTTAGAACATTACTAGGACAATTGATATCTTTGACATAAATGAAGCAAACAGTGTCTTTCTTTAAACCAGGAAAATGATATCAGTACCCCGGATAATAGTCCTACTCCCACACACACACACACACACACACACACACACACACACACACACACAAACAAACACCAGAATCAAGAAAACTGGATTACGGTTGGATGACTTAGATATATTACCCATAAAGAAAGCAAGAAGAGTAAGAGGTGATCTGTTCATAACCTTTAAATCTTAAAGTTACTTTAATAATGTCAACACCGGACGGTTCTTCGAAAGATGCAAGGACAGAACACCAAAGCCATTAACAAGGTATCATGCAAGAATCTTGTTAGGAATATATATATAGAAGTAATTTTAGTCTAAGAATGGCAGATGAATGAAATAAACCTGATAATGCAAATGTAAATGTGGACAACGTAAAGAAATCTAAAAAATGATAGTGGAGATGTTTCAAGAGCCGGGGCGCCACGGGTTTAAACTGCTTCACTTTCAGTGTCAACTGGCAGTTACAAACAGGCAACAACCTGGCAGGCGCGCTACCCTCATCGGCCTCTGTCACATGCTGGTCGGGAAGTCCTCCAGGACCGAGTCTTAGTTTTTATTTCTCCACTTTTTTTCTTTTTTTTACCTTCCTCCTCCTCCTCCTCTGTCACTTCTGCTCTTGTTCTTCTCCAACCCTTGCAAATCCTCCTTCCCCTCCCTCGCTCCAACTTCCCACTATTTACATCTTCCTCCTCCATCTTTTATGTAGGGATTCTCCGTTTCTTCCTAATTACTTCTCTTTGTTTGTCCTGCCCTTACTACATTAATCTATTCTCACTCCTACTCACCTGCTTCCCCTTCTTTGTTTTTTCATTTTCGTTCTATGTTTCTCATTTTAGAATTCCGTCCCTCACTCTCACTCTCTCACTTTGTCTTCCCTTCTCTCAGTCTCCTCACAGTCGTACTTCTATGGTATACACTTACTCTTCTATTTTTCATTCTTGTGTCCCACAGTTATCATGGCTTAATTTCTTTTTTCTTTCTCATTCACCATCAGGCCGTCTATTGCTTATTTCCTCCTCATGTACCTCACCCCCGGTCGTCACCCCCATCTCCGTCACCATTGGCCCAACAGCCATCACATAGTCTCACCCCGTCCACCACTACAACCACCTCCCTGCACCACTACAACCACCTCCCTGCACCACTACAACCACCTCCCTGCACCACTACCCTGCAGAATGCGTCATAAGATGGAGATCACGGGAAGGTTATCACCAACTGCACTGTTGTTGTTGTTGTTGGTGATGCTTCACTGATGGTTCATAATGGTCTCTCCTGATAAGTGACGATCAGGAATGGTTCATAATGGTCTCTCCTGATAAGTGACGATCAGGAATGGTTCATAATGGTCTCTCCTGATAAGTGACGATCAGGAATGGTTCATAATCGTCTCTCCTGATAAGTGACGATCAGGAATGGTTCATAATCGTCTCTCCTGATAAGTGACGATCAGGAATGGTTCATAATGGTCTCTCCTGATAAGTGACGATCAGGAATGGTTCATAATGGTCTCTCCTAGTTAATGATGGCTAACAATGCCTCATTAGAGTCACTAGTTTAGTTTTGTGCATTAGCGATGATAAGAGATGGATTGATGTCAGACTTGGCTGATGGTTTGTAGTGGATAATAATGATCATTAACATTTACACAAATATTGATACTAAAGGTCATTAACAGTTACACAAATATTGATACTAATGATCATTAACAGCTACACAAATATTGATTACTACTGCGTTGATACTGATGATTCCTGCTGATAGATAAAGTACTTGGTATCATCAATGTTGCTTTGGATTATGGATGATATGATAATTACCTTTAATGGCTACAAACCTTTTCTCGTCGTTACTAATGGCCCCTAATGGTTTCTGACGCTCAGTAATGGTCTCCAAAGATCTCTAATGACTCGTGGATCATGAGATTTCGCAACATTTTTTATTTTTCATAATTGCGTTCCTCTGGGTCTCCTGTAGTGTAAGATATCCAAAGGTATCCTTACATACTGAACATCAATATATGATCTGACGCATCATCACTGTCAACATTGGTTCCCAGAACAGAAGAAATGATCTGGAAACAGTAGTGTTAGTTTTCATGAAGAGCGTGAACACTTCGCTTAATCATTATACATAACATAACATTCATGATTTTCTTGTCAGTTTCACCATCTTGTCCGCAAGAATATTTCAACTGATGTTCCAGTTTTATAACCCTTCAGGAAACTCCTGTTCTCAGAGTTTAATGAATCGAGTAATGAGGAATCCTGAACGGAGAACTCCAGGAATGTTTCCACTAGTAGCACTCCAGCTTCACCATGTCTGGACCAAATTGCAAATGTTACGCTTCCTTTGATATGCAAATTAGCTGTGAAATTGTTTTACATATGAGAGTGGCCGAGAGGCGAGCCTGGAGAACGTGCCCACTATATTTACCTGAGTTAAGAGCTGGAATTCCCTGTATGATGGCGTAGACTCGATGTTGATGGTTGCAAGTTGCTGGTGGGTAGGTTGTCCAGGTGTGTGTGTGTGTGTGTGTGTGTGTGTGTGTGTGGAGGGCAAGTGTACGTGAGAACATTACAGTGTGAAAGGCGCCCCAGGTCGGCTTTAAGGTACACTACTGACATAGGATCTTCTTCTATGGGATTCCAGCAACGCTCAGGAGGCAGGACACCTTAGCTGGTAGGGAGGACAGGCCAAGATGTGCGGTGATGGATGTTTGTTCTTATGATGTGAGCGTAAGGCACCTGAGGTGTAGATGGTCAGTATCTTCAGTGTGGACGTTGCATCTTGGACAAGAGTATACTGACATATATTGAATCGTTGTTCGAAGCGTTGTAGAGGTGAGTAGTATCTAGAACGCAGACAAGAAAGTATGATCGTATATGTCTACGGAATATAACATCAGATGAATGTATATCTGGAGGTGTGGAGTTCAAGATTGAGCTTCGGGGGCGGGTGGCTGTTGTTAGTACATGTTCAATCAGTGCTGTGTGAATATACCTTGTTAATGTTGTCTTTGTTGCTGTGCGAGTATAGTGTGCACGTCACTGAGTGCTCACTCCCTGTTGACATTTGATTTCCTCTTAAGGGTTGGTGGCTTGTTGTTTATAGTGAGAGATGGAAGGAGTCGGAGATTCCTCACTTGATGATGACGTCAACTCCAACATTGATGATTGAAAGAGTCACTTGCTTCGGCAGCCTCACACCTCACACTGACACACTGTACCATACACCTCACACTGACACACTGTACCGTACACCTCACACTGACACACTGTACCGTACACCTCACACTGACACACTGTACCGTACACCTCACACTGACACACTGTACCGTACACCTCACACTGACACACTGTACCGTACACCTCACACTGACACACTGTACCATACACCTCACACTGACACACTGTACCGTACACCTCACACTGACACACTGTACCGTACACCTCACACTGACACACTGTACCATACACCTCACACTGACACACTGTACCATACACCTCACACTGACACACTGTACCGTACACCTCACACTGACACACTGTACCATACACCTCACACTGACACACTGTACCATACACCTCACACTGACACACTGTACCGTACACCTCACACTGACACACTGTACCATACACCTCACACTGACACACTGTACCATACACCTCACACTGACACACTGTACCGTAGACCTCACACTGACACACTGTACCGTACACCTCACACTGACACACTGTACCGTACACCTCACACTGACACACTGTACCGTACACCTCACACTGACACACTGTACCACACACCTCACACTGACACACTGTACCGTAGACCTCACACTGACACACTGTACCATACACCTCACACTGACACACTGTACCGTAGACCTCACACTGACACACTGTACCGTACACCTCACACTGACACACTGTACCATACACCTCACACTGACACACTGTACCGTACACCTCACACTGACACACTGTACCATACACCTCACACTGACACACTGTACCGTACACCTCACACTGACACACTGTACCATACACCTCACACTGACACACTGTACCATACACCTCACACTGACACACTGTACCATACACCTCACACTGACACACTGTACCGTACACCTCACACTGACGCACTGTACCGTACACCTCACACTGACACACTGTACCGTACACCTCACACTGACACACTTTACCATACACCTCACACTGACACACTGTACCGTACACCTCACACTGACACACTGTACCGTACACCTCACACTGACACACTGTACCATACACCTCACACTGACACACTGTACCGTACGCCTCACACTGACACACTGTACCGTAGACCTCACACTGACACACTGTACCGTACACCTCACACTGACACACTGTACCGTACACCTCACACTGACACACTGTACCATACACCTCACACTGACACACTGTACCATACACCTCACACTGACACACTGTACCATACACCTCACACTGATACACTGAACCATACACCTCACACTGACAGTGTACCATACACCTCACACTGACACGCTCTACCATACACCTCACACTGACACACTTTACCATACACCTCACACTGACACACTGTGCCATACACCTCACACTGACATACTGTACCGTACACCTCACACTGACACACTGTACCATACACCTCACACTGACACACTGTACCGTACACCTCACACTGACACACTGTACCATACACCTCACACTGACACACTGTACCGTACACCTCACACCGACACACTGTACCGTAGACCTCACACTGACACACTGTACCGTACACCTCACACTGACACACTGTACCGTAGACCTCACACTGACACACTGTACCGTACACCTCACACTGACACACT
This sequence comes from Panulirus ornatus, assembly GCF_036320965.1. Classification (NCBI taxonomy): domain Eukaryota; kingdom Metazoa; phylum Arthropoda; class Malacostraca; order Decapoda; family Palinuridae; genus Panulirus; species Panulirus ornatus. The sequence goes on from NC_092242.1 coordinate 901,587, forward strand.
GTACCGTACACCTCACACTGACACACTGTACCATATACCTCACACTGACACGCTCTACCATACAACTCAAAATGACACACTGTACCTCATGCCTCACACTGACATACAATACCTCATACCTAATACTGATGCACTGTACCGCACTCCTCTCACTGACAAAGTACCTCATAATTCGCACGAACAAACGGCATATCATACTGACACACTGTACCAAACACAGTGACACACTGCACCTGACAGCTCACCCTAAGACTTTCCCTCACACCTCACACTGACACATTTGCGTAGGTCATCATCTTCCAATTTAAATTTTGATGAGTTGTTTCATTTGAACTGGTCAGCCATAGGGAATTTATGCATTAGTGAGGTGATGGGCAGAGTCCTGGTGAAGTTATGGTGAGGTTATGGGCCGACTCCCGGTGAGGTTGTAGGGTGGGTCCTGGTGAGGTGGGTGAAGTGATGGGCTAGATCCTTGTGAGGTAAAGGTGAGGTGATGGGTCGACTCCTGATGAAGTGATGGGGTGAGTCCTAACAAGGTTGAGATGATGGTGAGGTGAAAGGCCGACTCCTGATGAGGTGATGGTGATGGGTTGTGTCCTAGTGATGGTGATGGATTGTGTCCTGGTGATGGCGATGGATTGTGTCCTGGTGATAGCGACGTGTTGTGTCCAGGTGATGGTGATGGACTGTGTCCTGGTGATGGCGACGGGTTGTGTCCAGGTGATGGTGATGGGTTGTGTCCTGGTACTGGTGATGGGTTGTGTCCTGGTGATGGCCACGGGTTGTGTCCAGGTGATGGTGATGGGTTGTGTCCTGGTACTGGTGATGGGTTGTGTCCTGGTGATGGCGATGGGTTATGTCCTGGTGATGGCGACGGGTTGTGTCCAGGTGATGGTGATGGGTTGTGTCCTGGTACTGGTGATGGGTTGTGTCCTGGTGATGGTGATGGATTGTGTCCTGGTGATGGTGATGGGAGGGTTGTGTCCTGGTGATGGTGATGGGTTGTGTCCTGGTACTGGTGATGGGTTGTGTCCTGGTGATGGCGATGGGTTGTGTCCTGGTGATGGCGACGGGTTGTGTCCTGGTGATGGTGATGGGTTGTGTCCTGGTACTGGTGATGGGTTGTGTCCTGGTGATGGCGATGGGTTGTGTCCTGGTGATGGCGACGGGTTGTGTCCTGGTGATGGTGATGGGTTGTGTCCTGGTACTGGTGATGGGTTGTGTCCTGGTGATGGTGATGGATTGTGTCCTGGTGATGGTGATGGGTTGTGTCCTGGTGAGGTGATGGGATGCGTTCTGACGATGGTGATGGGTTGTGACCTGGTGATGGTGTTGGAATGTGTCCTGGTGATGGTGATGGGTTGTGTCCTGGTGAGGTGATGGGTTGTGTCCTGGTGATGGTGATGGGCTGTGTCTTGGTGATTGTGACGGGTTGTGTCCTGGTGATGGTGAGGGTTGTGTACTTGTGTGATGATGGGTTGTGTCCTGGTAATGGCGATGGGTTGTGTCCTAGTGATGGTGATGGGTTGTGTCCTAGCGATGATGATGGATTATGTCTTGGTGATGGTGATGGGTTGTTTCCTAGTGTTTGTGATGAGTTGTTTTGGTGATGATGGTGGGTCGTGGCCTAGTGATGGTGATGGGTTGTGTCCTGGTGATGGTGATGGGTTATGTCTTGGTGATGGTGATTGGTTGTGCCTTGGTGATGGTGATGGGTTGTGTCAGTGATGGTAATGGGTTGTGTCTTGGTGATGGTGATGGGTTGTGTCCTGGTGATGGTGATGGGTTGTGCCTTGGTGATGGTGATGGGTTGTGTCCTGGTGATGGTGATGGGTTGTGCCCTGGTGATGGTGATGGGTTGTGCCTTGGTGATGGTGATGGGTTGTGTCAGTGATGGTAATGGGTTGTGTCTTGGTGATGGTGATGGGTTGTGTCCTGGTGATGGTGATGGGTTGTGCCTTGGTGATGGGTTGTGTCTTGGTGATGGTGATGGGTTGTGTCTTTGTGATGGTGATGGGTCGAATGATCTGTGATATTGTGGCTCTGAAGGAAATCCAACTACGGGGCCAGACTTTCGACTGGTAATGTTCTAACTTGTGTTCTGCCCGCGGCCCGGGCCACACAATCTGCGGTCCAGAGGCCAGGCCCGGGCCACACAATCTGCGGTCCAGGGGCCAGGCCCGGGCCACACCATCTGTGGTCCAGGGGCCAGGCCCGGGCCACACCATCTGCGGTCCAGGGGCCAGGCCCGGGCCACACCATCTGTGGTCCAGGGGCCAGGCCCGGGCCACACCATCTGTGGTCCAGGGGCCAGGCCCGGGCCACACCATCCACGGTCAGAACCACACCAACGCTGTCCCTTTTCTACCACAAGCACTTCACCTTATATCACCAGGATAAACAAGCGTTTGATAAAACTGAATATTATGATAATTTCAACTTGACCGTTCTAACAGCGCAAAATGCTTTTGATATAACTTACGTCATTCACATCTGCCTTTCTTGATTTTCAATTTTATTGACACACCGACGGTTATAAGTTGACTCTATGAAGTTAAATTTAACCAGACAAATCAGGGCGAATAAAGCACCGGAACACACAGCCAGTAGCAGCGATGCAGAGAAAGGTTAACCAACGATATCAAGACCAACTCATGATAAGTTCCTTGATTATAAGCTTCACTTATATATAGCAGGATAAAGGCATTTAGTGACAGAAAGTTTAGGCCGATGAGAAATAGAAGGAACTGCTCTAACTTCGGCCACACAGAGGGTTCGCTCGAATAACGGAAACGACTATAGATGGCAGGAAATAATCCTACAACGAGAGAAGAAATGTAATCAGAGACGAAAGCTCTAAGCTGACCTGTGGAAGCAATACTGGCGATGTCCCATATATTAGCAGTGCTGGAGCCGGCCAGATCTGGCTCAGCCGACGCACTAGACGATGCTTTCTTGTCGTGTGGCGCCTCGTGAGTCTGAACACTCGTTCTTCGTGTTATGTAGCTCAAACTATATATGAAAGTTGTGTCGGAGAAAATACATGAGAACAGTGCTTATATTCAAACACAGACCAGATGGACACGACCTAGAGGGAAGTATGAGAGATATAATGAAAAGAAAAAATGAAAAGAAAACTAGAAATTAAAAGCAGAATGAATGAGAAAGTGATGATTAATGACACAGAAGAGGTAAGAAGGAAAAAGTAGAGGGGTCAAGGAAAAAAATCGAATCAAAGATTAATCTGCAGGCAAATGGGTCTGCCTGTGCCTCACCATGGGCGGCCTGATCACTTTACAAGGGTGCGGAAGGAGACTATACCTACTTAGGAATACCTCTGGCAATACTTTGTCAGGAGGCAGGGCTAGCACGTAGCACGCAACACATGAAAAGTTAAATTCACTGATAATGGGTTGCGCAAACTACGTGTTCAAGGATTCTGTGAGTTCATTTTCTTTTCTTTTAGACCGACTGCCAGCAACACGCGTGTATGTAAAGCAAAAGAGACAGAACCTGGGTCAGGGAAGAAGGTTTGTCGGTCACCATTGCACGACAGATATATATATATATATATATATATATTTATATATATATATATATATATATATATATATATATATATATATATATATATATATATATATATATATATATATATATATAAAAGATTTTTGTGTGATCGGGGCCTGAACATGCAGGAGGGTGAAAGGAGGGCAAGGAATAGAGTGAATTGGAGCGATGTGGTATACCGGGGTTGACGTGCTGTCAGTGGATTGAAGCAAGGCATGTGAAGCGTCTGGGGTAAACCATGGAAAGCTGTGTAGGTATGTATATTTGCGTGTGTGGACGTATGTATATACATGTGTATGGGGGGGGGGGGGGTTGGGCCATTTCTTTCGTCTGTTTCCTTGCGCTACCTCGCAAACGCGGGAGACAGCGACAAAGTATAATAAAAAAAAAAAAAAAAAAAAAAAATATATATATATATATATATATATATATATATATATATATATATATATATATATATATATATATATATATATATATATATATATATATATATATATATATATATATATATATATATATATATATATATATATATATATATATATATATATATTTTTTTTTTTTTTTTCTTTCTTTCAAACTATTCGCCATTTCCCGCGTTAGCGAGGTAGCGTTAAGAACACAGGACTGGGTCATTTTTGGAATATCCTCACCTGACCCCCTCTGTTCCTTCTTTTGGAAAATTAAAAAAAAAAACGAAAGGGGAGGATTTCCAGCCCCCCGCTCCCTCCCCTTTTAGTCGCCTTCTACGACACGCAGGGAATACGTGGGAAGTATTCTTGCTCCCCTATCCCCAGGGATAATATATATATATATATATATATATATATATATATATATATATATATATATATATATATATATATATATATATATATATGTATATATATATTCATATTTATTTATTTTGCTTTGTCGCTGTTTCCCGCGTTTGCGAGGTAGCGCAAGGAAACAGACGAAAGAAATGGCACAACCCACCCCCATACACAATGTACACACACACACGCCCACACACGCAAATATACATACCTATACATCTCAATGTACACATATATATACACACACAGACACATACATATATACCCATGCACACAATTCACACTGCCTGCCCCTATTCATTCCCATCGCCACCTCGCCACACATGGAATACCATCCCCCTCCCCCCTTATGTGTGTGATGTAGCACTTGGAAAAGACAACAAAGGCCCCATTCGTTCACACAGTCTCCAGCTGTCACGCAATAATGCCCGAAACCACAGCTCCCTTTCCACATCCAGGCCCCACACAACTTTCCATGGTTTACCCCAGACGCTTCACATGCCCTGATTCAATCCACTGACAGCACGTCAACCCCGGTATACCACATCGATCCAATTCACTCTATTCCTTGCACGCCTTTCACCCTCCTGCATGTTTAGGCCCTGATCACTCAAAATCTTTTTCACTCCATCTTTCCACCTCCAATTTGGTCTCCCACTTCTCGTTCCCTCCACCTTCGACACATATATCCTCTTGGTCAATCTTTCCTCACTGATTCTCTCCATGTGCCCAAACCATTTCAAAACAACCTCTTCTGCTCTCTCAATCACGCTCTTTTTATTTAGGGGGCTGGAAATCCTCCCCTCTCATTTTTTCTTAATTTTCCAAAAGAAGGAACAGAGAAGGGGGCCAGGTGAGGATATTCCCTCAAAGGCCCAGTCCTCTGTTCTTAACGCTACCTCGCTAATGCGGGAAATGGCGAATAGTATGAAAAAAAGTATGAAATATATATATTTTTTAAATTTTATTTATTTTGCTTTGTCGCTGTGTCCCGCGTTTGCGAGGTAGCGCAAGGAAACAGACGAAAGAAATGGCCCAACCCACCCCCATACACATGTATATACACACACGTCCACACACGCAAATATACATGCCTATACATCTCAATGTACACATATATATTACACACACAGACACATACATATATACCCATGTACACAATTCACACTGTATGCCTTTATTCATTTCCATCGCCACCTCGCCACACATGGAATACAATCCCCCTCCCCCCTCATGTGTGCGGGGTAGCGCTAGGAAAAGACAACATAGGCCTCATTCGTTCACACTCAGTCCCTAGCTGTCATGCAATAATGCCCAAAACCACAGCTCCCTTTCCACATCCAGGCCCCACACAGTTTTCCATGGTTTACCCCAGACGCTTCACATGCCCTGATTCAATCCACTGACAGCCCGTCATCCCCGGTATACCACATCGATCCAATTCACTCTATCCCTTGCCCGCCTTTCATCCTCCTGCATGTTCAGGCCCCGATCACTCAAAATCTTTTTCACTCCATCTTTCCACCTCCAATTTGGTCTCCCACTTCTCCTCGTTCCCTCCACCTCCGACACATATATCCTCTTGGTCAATCTTTCCTCACTCATTCTCTCCATGTGCCCAAACCATTTCAAAACAACCTCTTCTGCTCTCTCAATCACGCTCTTTTTATTTCCACACATCTCTCTTACCCTTACATTACTTACTCGATCAAACCACCTCACACCACACATTGACCTCAAACATCTCATTTCCAGCACATCCACCCTCCTGCGCACAACCCTATCCAAAGCCCACGCCCCGCAACCATACAACATTGTTGGAACCACTATTCCTTCAAACATACCCATTTTTGCTTTCCGAGATAATGTTCTCGACTTCCACACATTCTTCAAGGCTCCCAGGATTTTCGCCCCCTCTCCCACCCTATGATTCACTTCTGCTTCCATGGTTCCATCCGCTGCCAGATCCACTCCCAGATATCTAAAACACTTTACTTCCTCCAGTTTTTCTCCATTCAAACTTACCTCCCAGTTGACTTGACCCTCAACCCTACTGTACCTAATAACCTTGCTCTTATTCGCATTTACTCTTAACTTTCTTCTTTCACACACTTTACCAAACTCAGTCACCAGCTTCTGCAGTTTCTCACATGAATCAGCCACCAGCGCTGTATCATCAGCGAACAACAACTGACTCACTTCCCAAGCTCTCTCATCCATAACTGACTTCATTTTTGCCCCTCTTTCCAAAACTCTTGCATTCACCTCCCTAACAACCCCATCCATAAACAAATTAAACAACCATGGAGACATCACACACCCCTGCCGCAAACATACATTCACTGAGAACCAATCACTTTCCTCTCTTCCTACACTTACACATGCCTTACATCCTCGATAAAAATTTTTCACTGCTTCTAACAACTTTCCTCCCACACCATATATTCTTAATACCTTCCACAGAGCATCTCTATCAACTCTATCATATGCCTTCTCCAGATCCATAAATGCTACATACAAATCCATTTGCTTTTCTAAGTATTTCTCACATACATTCTTCAAAGCAAACAAATGATCCACACATCCTCTACCACTTCTGAAACCACACTGCTCTTCCCCAATCTGATGCTCTGTACATGCCTTCACCCTCTCAATCAATACTCTCCCATGTAATTTACCAGGAATACTCAACAAACTTATACCTCTGCAATTTGAGCACTCACTCTTATCCCCTTTGCCTTTGTACAATGGCACTATGCACGCATTCCTCCAATCCTCAGGCACCTCACCATGAGTCATACATACATTAAATAACCTTACCAACCAGTCAACAATACAGTCCCCCCCTTTTTTAATAAATTCCATTGCAATACCATCCAAACCTGCTGCCTTGCCGGCTTTTATCTTCCGCAAAGCTTTTACTACCTCTTCTCTGTTTACCAAATCATTTTCCCCAACCCTCTCACTTTGCACACCACCTCGCCCAAGACACTGTATATCTGCCACTCTATCACCAAACACATTCAACAAACCTTCAAAATACTCACTCCATCTCCTTCTCACATCATCACTACTTGTTATCACCTCCCCATTTGCGCCCTTCACTGAAGTTCCCATTTGCTCCCTTGTCTTACGCACTTTATTTACCTCCTTCCAGAACATCTTTTTATTCTCCCTAAAATTTAATGATACTCTCTCACCCCAACTCTCATTTGCCCTCTTTTTCACCTCTTGCACCTTTCTCTTGACCTCCTGTCTCTTTCTTTTATAAATCTCCCACTCAATTGCATTTTTTCCCTGCAAAAATCGTCCAAATGCCTCTCTCTTCTTTTGCACTAATACTCTTACTTCTTCATCCCACCACTCACTACCCTTTCTAATCAACCTACCTCCCACCCTTCTCATGCCACAAGCATCTTTTGCGCAATCCATCACTGCTTCCCTAAATACATCCCATTCCTCCCCCACTCCCCTTACATCCTTTGTTCTCACCTTTTGCCATTCTGTACTCAGTCTCTCCTGGTACTTCCTCACACAAGTCTCCTTTCCAAGCTCACTCACTCTCACCACCCTTTTCATCCCAACATTCACTCTTCTTTTCTGAAAACCCAGACAAATCTTCACCTTAGCCTCCACAAGATAATGATCAGACAATCCTCCAGTTGCACCTCTCGGCACATTTACATCCAAAAGTCTCTCTTTCGCGCGCCTGTCAATTAACACGTAATCCAATAACGGTCTCTGGCCATCTCTCCTACTTATATACGTATACTTATGTATATCTTGCTTTTTAAACCAGGTATTCCCAATCACCAGTCCTTTTTCAGCACATAAATCTACAAGCTCTTCACCATTTCCATTTACAACACTGAACACCCCATGTATATCAATTCTTCCCTCAACTGCCACATTACTAACGTTTGCATTCAAATCACCCATCACTATAACCCGGTCTTGTGCATCAAAACCACTAACACACTCATTCAGCTGCTCCCAAAACACTTGCCTCTCATGATCTTTCTTCTCATGCCCAGGTGCATATCCACCAATAATCACCCATCTCTCCATCAACTTTCAGTTTTACCCATATTAATCGAGAATTTAGTTTCTTACATTCTATATATAAATATATATATATATATATATATATATATATATATATATATATATATATATATATATATATATATATATATATATATATATATATATATATATATATATATATATATATATATATATATATATATATATATATATATATATATATATATATATATATATATATATATATATATATATATATATATATATATATATATATATATATATATATATATATATATATATTCTGGGGGCATTGAAGAATGTGTGGAAGTCGAGAACATTATCTCGGAAAGCAAAAATGGGTATGTTTGAAGGAATAGTGGTTCCAACAATGTTATATGGTTGCGAGGCGTGGGCTATGGATAGAGTTGTGCGCAGGAGGATGGATGTGCTGGAAATGAGATGTTTGAGGACAATGTGTGGTGTGAGGTGGTTTGATCGAGTGAGTAACGTAAGGGTAAGAGAGATGTGTGGAAATAAAAAGAGCGTGGTTGAGAGAGCAGAAGAGGGTGTTTTGAAGTGGTTTGGGCACATGGAGAGGATGAGTGAGGAAAGATTGACCAAGAGGATATATGTGTCGGAGGTGGAGGGAACAAGGAGAAGAGGGAGACCAAATTGGAGGTGGAAAGATGGAGTGAAAAAGATTTTGTGTGATCGGGGCCTGAACATGCAGGAGGGTGAAAGGAGGGCAAGGAATAGAGTAAATTAGAGCGATGTGGTATACCGGGGCTGACGTGCTGTCAGTGGATTGAATCAAGGCATGTGAAGCGTCTGGGGTAAACCATGGAAAGCTGTGTTTGGTATGTATATTTGCGTGTGTGGACGTATGTATATACATGTGTATGGGGGGGGGGTTGGGCCATTTCTTTCGTCTGTTTCCTTGCGCTACCTCGCAAACGCGGGAGACAGCGACAAAGTATATAAAAAAATATATATACATATATATATATATATATATATATATATATATATATATATATATATATATATATATATATATATATATATATATATATATATATATATATATATATATATATATATATATATATATATATATATATATATATATATATATATATATATATATATATATATATATATATATATATATATATATATATATATATATATATATATATATATATATATATATATATATATATATATATATATATATATATATATATATATATATATATATATATATATATATATATATATATATATATATATATATATATATATATATATATATATATATATATATATATATATATATATATATATATATATATATATATATATATATATATGTGTATATATATATATATATGAAAATGTGAAGGAAAATAGTGAAATTGGAGAAAAATGTAGCTTAGACATTGAAGCTTATTGATACAGTGGTTAAACTGATGAGAACTGCTATTGACGTTTGTGTAAATAAATTATACATTTCCTTTTTTCCATAGCCAGAGGTTGAACCATTATGTGACATTCATTTTTTTCATTCATTTCAAGCTAGAAGTTTCAGTTTCTAAATTGTTTCTTACATTTTTCATATGTATATATATGTATGTGTGTGTGTGTGTGTATATGTGCGTATGTATGTGTATGTGTGTGTATGTGTATATGTATATATATATGTATATTATCCCTGGGGATAGGGGTGAAAGAATACTTCCCACGTATTCCTCGCGTGTCGTAGAAAGCGACTAGAGGGGACGGGAGCGGGGGGCCAGAAATCCTCCCCTCCTTGTATTAACTTTCTAAAATGGGAAACTGAAGAAGGAGTCACGCGGGGAGTGCTCATCCTCCTCGAAGGCTCAGAGTGGGGTGCCTAAATGTGTGTGGATGTAACCAAGATGTGAAAAAAGGAGAGATAGGTAGTATGTTTGAGGAAAGGAACCTGGATGTTTTGGCTCTGAGTGAAACGAAGCTCAAGGGTAAAGGGGAAGAGTGGTTTGGGAATGTCTTGGGAGTAAAGTCAGGGGTTAGTGAGAGGACAAGAGCAAGGGAAGGAGTAGCAATACTCCTGAAACAGGAGTTGTGGGAGTATGTGATAGAGTGTAAGAAAGTAAATTCTCGATTAATATGGGTAAAACTGAAAGTTGATGGAGAGAGGTGGGTGATTATTGGTGCATATGCACCTGGGCATGAGAAGAAAGATCAAGAGAGGCAAGTGTTTTGGGAGCAGCTGAATGAGTGTGTTAGTGGTTTTGATGCACGAGACCGGGTTATAGTGATGGGTGATTTGAATGCAAAGGTGAGTAATGTGGCAGTTGAGGGAATAATTGGTATACATGGGGTGTTCAGTGTTGTAAATGGAAATGGTGAAGAGCTTGTAGATTTATGTGCTGAAAAAGGACTGATGATTGGGAATACCTGGTTTAAAAAGCGAGATATACATAAGTATACTTATGTAAGTAGGAGAGATGGCCAGAGAGCGTTATTGGATTACGTGTTAATTGACAGGCGTGCGAAAGAGAGACTTTTGGATGTTAATGTGCTGAGAGGTGCAACTGGAGGGATGTCTGATCATTATCTTGTGGAGGCTAAGGTGAAGATTTGTATGGGTTTCCAGAAAAGAAGAGTGAATGTTGGGGTGAAGAGGGTGGTGAGAGTAAGTGAGCTTGAGAAGGAGACCTGTGTGAGGAAGTACCAGGAGAGACTGAGTACAGAATGGAAAAAGGTGAGAACAATGGAAGTAAGGGGAGTGGGGGAGGAATGGGATGTATTTAGGGAATCAGTGATGGATTGCGGAAAAGATGCTTGTGGCATGAGAAGAGTGGGAGGTGGGTTGATTAGAAAGGGTAGTGAGTGGTGGGATGAAGAAGTAAGAGTATTAGTGAAAGAGAAGAGAGAGGCATTTGGACGATTTTTGCAGGGAAAAAATGCAATTGAGTGGGAGATGTATAAAAGAAAGAGACAGGAGGTCAAGAGAAAGGTGCAAGAGGTGAAAAAAAGGGCAAATGAGAGTTGGGGTGAGAGAGTATCATTAAATTTTAGGGAGAATAAAAAGATGTTCTGGAAGGAGGTAAATAAAGTGCGTAAGACAAGGGGGCAAATGGGAACTTCAGTGAAGGGCGCAAATGGGGAGGTGATAACAAGTAGTGGTGATGTGAGAAGGAGATGGAGTGAGTATTTTGAAGGTTTGTTGAATGTGTTTGATGATAGAGTGGCAGATATAGGGTGTTTTGGTCGAGGTGGTGTGCAAAGTGAGAGGGTTAGGGAAAATGATTTGGTAAACAGAGAAGAGGTAGTGAAAGCTTTGCGGAAGATGAAAGCCGGCAAGGCAGCAGGTTTGGATGGTATTGCAGTGGAATTTATTAAAAAAGGGGGTGACTGTATTGTTGACTGGTTGGTAAGGTTATTTAATGTATGTATGACTCATGGTGAGGTGCCTGAGGATTGGCGGAATGCGTGCATAGTGCCATTGTACAAAGGCAAAGGGGATAAGAGTGAGTGCTCAAATTACAGAGGTATAAGTTTGTTGAGTATTCTGGTAAATTATATGGGAGGGTATTGATTGAGAGGGTGAAGGCATGTACAGAGCATCAGATTGGGGAAGAGCAGTGTGGTTTCAGAAGTGGTAGAGGATGTGTGGATCATTTGTTTGCTTTGAAGAATGTATGTGACAAATACTTAGAAAAGCAAATGGATTTGTATGTAGCATTTATGGATCTGGAGAAGGCATATGATAGAGTTGATAGAGATGCTCTGTGGAAGGTATTAAGAATATATGGTGTGGGAGGAAAGTTGTTAGAAGCAGTGAAAAGTTTTTATCGAGGATGTAAGGCATGTGTACGTGTAGGAAGAGAGGAAAGTGATTGGTTCTCAGTGAATGTAGGTTTGCGGCAGGGGTGTGTGATATCTCCATGGTTGTTTAATTTGTTTATGGATGGGGTTGTTAGGGAGGTAAATGCAAGAGTTTTGGAAAGAGGGGCAAGTATGAAGTCTGTTGGGGATGAGAGAGCTTGGGAAGTGAGTCAGTTGTTGTTCGCTGATGATACAGCGCTGGTGGCTGATTCATGTGAGAAACTGCAGAAGCTAGTGACTGAGTTTGGTAAAGTGTGTGGAAGAAGAAAGTTAAGAGTAAATGTGAATAAGAGCAAGGTTATTAGGTACAGTAGGGTTGAGGGTCAAGTCAATTGGGAGGTGAGTTTGAATGGAGAAAAACTGGAGGAAGTGAAGTGTTTTAGATATCTGGGAGTGTATCTGGCAGCGGATGGAACCATGGAAGCGGAAGTGGATCATAGGGTGGGGGAGGGGGCGAAAATTCTGGGGGCCTTGAAGAATGTGTGGAAGTCGAGAACATTATCTCGGAAAGCAAAAATGGGTATATTTGAAGGAATAGTGGTTCCAACAATGTTGTATGGTTGCGAGGCGTGGGCTATGGATAGAGTTGTGCGCAGGAGGATGGATGTGCTGGAAATGAGATGTTTGAGGACAATGTGTGGTGTGAGGTGGTTTGATCGAGTGAGTAACGTAAGGGTAAGAGAGATGTGTGGAAATAAAAAGATCGTGGTTGAGAGAGCAGAAGAGGGTGTTTTGAAGTGGTTTGGGCACATGGAGAGGATGAGTGAGGAAAGATTGACCAAGAGGATATATGTGTCGGAGGTGGAGGGAACAAGAAGAGGGAGACCAAATTGGAGGTGGAAAGATGGAGTGAAAAAGATTTTGTGTGATCGGGGCCTGAACATGCAGGAGGGTGAAAGGAGGGCAAGGAATAGAGTGAATTGGAGCGATGTGGTATACCGGGGTTGACGTGCTGTCAGTGGATTGAATCAAGGCATGTGAAGCATCTGGGGTAAACCATGGAAAGCTGTGTAGGTATGTATATTTGCGTGTGTGGACGAATGTATATACATGTGTATGGGGCTGGGTTGGGCCATTTCTTTCGTCTGTTTCCTTGCGCTACCTCGCAAACGCGGGAGACAGCGAGAAAGTTAAAAAAAAAAAAAAAGAAATTTATATATATATATATATATATATATATATATATATATGTGTATAGATATATATATATATATATATATATATATATATATATATATATATATATATATATATATATATATATATATTTTCCCTGGGGATAGGGGAGAAAGAATACTTCCCACGTATTCCCTGCGTGTCGTAGAAGGCGACTAAAAGGGGAGGGAGCGGGGGGCTGGAAATCCGCCCCTCTCGTTTTTTTTTTAATTTTCCAAAAGAGGGAACAGAGAAGTGCGCCAGGTGAGGGTATTCCCTCAAAGGCCCAGTCCTCTGTTCTTAACGCTACCTCGCTAATGCGGGAAATGGCGAATAGTTTGAAAGAAAGAAAGAAAGATATATATATATATATATATATATATATATATATATATATATAGATATATATATGTATATATATATATATATATATATATATATATATATATATATATATATATATATATATATATATATATATATATATATATATATATATATATATTTATATATATATTTTTTTTTTTTTTTTATACCTCGTCGCTGTCTCCCGCGTTTGCGAGGTAGCGCAAGGAAACAGACGAAAGAAATGGCCCAACCCCCCCCCATACACATGTACATACACACGTCCACACACGCAAATATACATACCTACACAGCTTTCCATGGTTTACCCCGGACGCTTCACATGCCTTGATTCAATCCACTGACAACACGTCAACCCCGGTATACCACATCGCTCCAATTCACTCTATTCCTTGCCTTCCTTTCACCCTCCTGCATGTTCAGGCCCCGATCACACAAAATCCTTTTCACTCCATCTTTCCACCTCCAATTTGGTCTCCCTCTTCTCCTCGTTCCCTCCACCTCCGACACATATATCCTCTTGGTCAATCTTTCCTCACTCATTCTCTCCATGTGCCCAAACCATTTCAAAACACACTCTTCTGCTCTCTCAACCACGCTCTTTTTATTTCCACACATCTCTCTTACCCTTACGTTACTTACTCGATCAAACCACCTCACACCACACATTGTCCTCAAACATCTCATTTCCAGCACATCCATCCTCCTGCGAACAACTCTATCCATAGCCCACGCCTTGCAACCATACAACATTGTTGGAACCACTATTCCTTCAAACATACCCATTTTTGCTTTCCGAGATAATGTTCTCGACTTCCACACATTTTTCAAGGCTCCCAAAATTTTCGCCCCCTCCCCCACCCTATGATCCACTTCCGCTTCCATGGTTCCATCCGCTGCCAGATCCACTCCCAGATATCTAAAACACTTCACTTCCTCCAGTTTTTCTCCATTCAAACTCACCTCCCAATTGACTTGACCCTCAACCCTACTGTACCTAATAACCTTGCTCTTATTCACATTTACTCTTAACTTTCTTCTTCCACACACTTTACCAAACTCCGTCACCAGCTTCTGCAGTTTCTCACATGAATCCGCCACCAGCGCTGTATCATCAGCGAACAACAACTGACTCACTTCCCAAGCTCTCTCATCCCCAACAGACTTCATACTTGCCCCTCTTTCCAAGACTCTTGCATTTACCTCCCTAACAACCCCATCCATAAACAAATTAAACAACCATGGAGACATCACACACCCCTGCCGCAAACCTATATTCACTGAGAACCAATCACTTTCCTCTCTTCCTACACGTACACATGCCTTACATCCTCGATAAAAACCTTTCACTGCTTCTAACAACTTGCCTCCCACACCATATATTCTTAATACCTTCCACACACACATATATATATATATATATATATATATATATATATATATATATATATATATATATATATATAAGAGAAAGGTGCAAGAGGTGAAAAAAAGGGCAAATGAGAGTTGAGGTGAGAGAGTATCATTAAATTTTAGGGAGAATAAAAAGATGTTCTGGAAGGAGGTAAATAAAGTGCGTAAGACAAGGGAGCAAATGGGAACTTCAGTTAAGGGCGCAAATGGGGAGGTGATAACAAGTAGTGGTGATGTGAGAAGAAGATGGAGTGAGTATTTTGAAGGTTTGTTGAATGTGTTTGATGATAGAGTGGCAGATATAGGGTGTTTTGGTCGAGGTGGTGTGCAAAGTGAGAGGGTTAGGGAAAATGATTTGGTAAACAGAGGAGAGGTAGTGAAAGCTTTGCGGAAGATGAAAGCCGGCAAGGCAGCAGGTTTGGATGGTATTGCAGTGGAATTTATTAAAAAAAAAGGGGGTGACTGTATTGTTGACTGGTTGGTAAGGTTATTTAATGTATGTATGACTCATGGTGAGGTGCCTGAGGATTGGCGGAATGCGTGCATAGTGCCATTGTACAAAGGCAAAGGGGATAAGAGTGAGTGCTCAAATTACAGAGGTATAAGTTTGTTGAGTATTCCTGGTAAATTATATGGGAGGGTATTGATTGAGAGGGTGAAGGCATGTACAGAGCATCAGATTGGGGAAGAGCAGTGTGGTTTCAGAAGTGGTAGAGGATGTGTGGATCAGGTGTTTGCTTTGAAGAATGTATGTGAGAAATACTTAGAAAAGCAAATGGATTTGTATGTAGCATTTATGGATCTGGAGAAGGCATATGATAGAGTTGATAGAGATGCTCTGTGGAAGGTATTAAGAATATATGGTGTGGGAGGAAAGTTGTTAGAAGCAGTGAAAAGTTTTTATCGAGGATGTAAGGCATGTGTACGTGTAGGAAGAGAGGAAAGTGATTGGTTCTCAGTGAATGTAGGTTTGCGGCAGGGGTGTGTGATGTCTCCATGGTTGTTTAATTTGTTTATGGATGGGGTTGTTAGGGAGGTAAATGCAAGAGTTTTGGAAAGAGGGGCAAGTATGAAGTCTGTTGGGGATGAGAGAGCTTGGGAAGTGAGTCAGTTGTTGTTCGCTGATGATACAGCGCTGGTGGCTGATTCATGTGAGAAACTGCAGAAGCTGGTGACTGAGTTTGGTAAAGTGTGTGGAAGAAGAAAGTTAAGAGTAAATGTGAATAAGAGCAAGGTTATTAGGTACAGTAGGGTTGAGGGTCAAGTCAATTGGGAGGTGAGTTTGAATGGAGAAAAACTGGAGGAAGTGAAGTGTTTTAGATATCTGGGAGTGTATCTGGCAGCGGATGGAAACATGGAAGCGGAAGTGGATCATAGGGTGGGGGAGGGGGCGAAAATTCTGGGAGCCTTGAAGAATGTGTGGAAGTCGAGAACATTATCTCGGAAAGCAAAAATGGGTATGTTTGAAGGAATAGTGGTTCCAACAATGTTGTATGGTTGCGAGGCGTGGACTATGGATAGAGTTGTGCGCAGGAGGATGGATGTGCTGGAAATGAGATGTTTGAGGACAATGTGTGGTGTGAAGTGGTTTGATCGAGTAAGTAACGTAAGGGTAAGAGAGATGTGTGGAAATAAAAAGAGCGTGGTTGAGAGAGCAGAAGAGGGTGTTTTGAAATGGTTTGGTCACATGGAGAGAATGAGTGAGGAAAGATTGACCAAGAGGATATATGTGTCGGAGGTGGAGGGAACGAGGAGAAGAGGGAGACCAAATTGGAGGTGGAAAGATGGAGTGAAAAAGATTTTGTGTGATCGGGGCCTGAACATGCAGGAGGGTGAAAGGAGGGCAAGGAATAGAGTGAATTGGAGCGATGTGGTATACCGGGGTTGACATGCTGTCAGTGGATTGAATCAAGGCATGTGAAGCGTCTGGGGTAAACCATGGAAAGCTGTGTAGGTATGTATATTTGCGTGTGTGGACGTATGTATATACATGTGTATGGGGGTGGGTTGGGCCATTTCCTTCGTCTGTTTCCTTGCGCTACCTCGCAAACGCGGGAGACAGCGACAAAGCAAAAAAAAAAAAAAAAATAGATATATATATATATATATATATATATATATATATATATATATATATTTTTTTTTTTTTTTCTCTTTTTTTTTTTTTACTTTGTCGCTGTCTCCCGCGTTTACGAGGTAGCGCAAGGAAACAGACGAAAGAAATGGCCCAACCCCCCCCCCATACACATGTATATACATACGTCCACACACGCAAATATACATACCTACACAGCTTTCCATGGCTTTACCCCAGACGCTTCACATGCCTTGATTCAATCCACTGACAGCACGTCAACCCCGGTATACCACATCGCTCCAATTCACTCTATTCCTTGCCCTCCTTTCACCCTCCTGCATGTTCAGGCCCCGATCACACAAAATCTTTTTCACTCCATCTTTCCACCTCCAATTTGGTCTCCCTCTTCTCCTTGCTCCCTCCACCTCCGACACATATATCCTCTTGGTCAATCTTTCCTCACTCATCCTCTCCATGTGCCCAAACCACTTCAAAACACCCTCTTCTGCTCTCTCAACCACGCTCTTTTTATTTCCACACATCTCTCCTACCCTTACGTTACTCACTCGATCAAACCACCTCACACCACACATTGTCCTCAAACATCTCATTTCCAGCACATCCATCCTCCTGAGCACAACTCTATCCATAGCCAACGCCTCGCAACCATACAACATTGTTGGAACCACTATTCCTTCAAACATACCCATTTTTGCTTTCCGAGATAATGTTCTCGACTTCCACACATTCTTCAAGGCCCCCAGAATTTTCGCCCCCTCCCCCACCCTATGATCCACTTCCGCTTCCATGGTTCCATCCGCTGCCAGATCCACTCCCAGATATCTAAAACACTTCACTTCCTCCAGTTTTTCTCCATTCAAACTCACCTCCCAATTGACTTGACCCTCAACCCTACTGTACCTAATAACCTTGCTCTTATTCACATTTACTCTTAACTTTCTTCTTCCACACACCTTACCAAACTCAGTCAGCAGCTTCTGCAGTTTCTCACATGAATCAGCCACCAGCGCTGTATCATCAGCGAACAACTGACTCACTTCCCAAGCTCTCTCATCCCCAACATATATATATATATATATATATATATATATATATATATATATATATATATATATATATATATATATATATATATATATATATATATATATATATATATATATATATATATATATATATATATATATATATATATGTATATATATATATATATTCTCCCTGGGGACAGGGGAGAAACAATACTTCCCACGCATTCCTCACGTGTCGTAAAAGGCGACTAGAGGGGACGGGAGCGGGGGGCCAGAAATCCTCCCCTCCTTGTATTCTAACTTTCTAAAATGGGAAACAGAAGAAGGAGTCACTCGGGGAGTTCTCGTCCTCCTCGGGGGCTCAGATTGGGGTGTCTGAATGTGTGTGGATGTAACCAAGATGTAAAAAAAGGAGAGATAGGTAGTATATTTGAGGAAAGGAACCTGGATGTTTTGGCTCTGAGTGAAACGAAGCTCAACGGTAAAAGGGAAGAGTGGTTTGGGAATGTCTTGGGAGTAAAGTCACGGGTTAGTGAGAGGATAAGAGCAAGGGAAGGAGTAGCACTACTCCTGAAACAGGAGTTGTGGGAGTATGTGATGGAATGTAAGAAAGTAAATTCTCGATTATTGTGGGTAAAACTGAAAGTTGATGGAGAGAGATGGGTGATTATTGGTGCATATGCACCTGGGCATGAGAAGAAAGATCATGAGAGGCAAGTGTTTTGGGAGCAGCTGAATGAGTGTGTTAGTGGCTTTGATGCACAAGAGCGGGTTATAGTGATGGGTAATTTGAATGCAAAGGTGAGTAATGTGGCAGTTGAGGGAATAATTGGTATACATGGGGTGTTCAGTGTTGTAAATGGAAATGGTGAAGAGCTTGTAGATTTATGTGCTGAAAAAGGGCTGGTGATTGGGAATACCTGGTTTAAAAAGCGAGATATACATAAGTATACGTATGTAAGTAGGAGAGATGGCCAAAGAGCGTTATTGGATTACGTGTTAATTGACAGGCGCGCGAAAGACTTTTGGATGTTAATGTGCTGAGAGGTACAACTGGAGGGATGTCTGATCATTATCTTGTGGAGGCTAAGGTGAAGATTTTTATGGGTTTTCAGAAAAGAAGAGAGAATGCTGGGGTGAAGAGGGTGGTGATAGTAAGTGAGCTTGGGAAGGAGACTTGTGTGAGGAAGTACCAGGAGAGACTGAGTACAGAATGGCAAAAGGTGAGAACAAAGGAGGTAAGGGGAGTGGGGGAGGAATGGGATGTATTTAGGGAAGCAGTGATGGCTTGCGCAAAAGATGCTTGTGGCATGAGAAGCGTGGGAGGTCGGTTGATTAGAAAGGCTAGTGAGTGGTGGGATGAAGAAATAATATATATATATATATATATATATATATATATATATATATATATATATATATATATATATATATATATATATATATATATATATATATATATATATATATATATATATATATATATATATATATATATATATATATATATATATATATATATATATATATATATATATATATATATTATCCCTGGGGATAGGGGATTAAGAATACTTCCCACGTATTCCCTGCGTGTCGTAGAAGGCGACTAAAAGGGGAGGGAGCGGGGGGCTGGAAATCCTCCCCTCTAGTTTTTTTTTTTTTAATTTTCCAAAAGAAGGAACAGAGTGGGCCAGGTGAGGATATTTTAACAAAGGCCCAGTCCTCTGTTCTTAACGCTACCTCGCGAACGCGGGAAATGGCAAATAGTTTAAAAGAAAAGATATATAAGTTTGTTGAGTATTCCTGGTAAATTATATGGGAGGGTATTGATTGAGAGGGTGAAGGCATGTACAGAGCATCAGATTGGGGAAGAGCATTGTGGTTTCAGAAGTGGTAGAGGATGTGTGGATCAGGTGTTTGCTTTGAAGAATGTATGTGAGAAATACTTAGAAAAGCAAATGGATTTGTATGTAGCATTTATGGATCTGGAGAAGGCATATGATAGAGTTGATAGAGATGCTCTGTGGAAGGTATTAAGAATATATGGTGTGGGAGGAAAGTTGTTAGAAGCAGTGAAAAGTTTTTATCGAGGATGTAAGGCATGTGTACGTGTAGGAAAAGAGGAAAGTGATTGGTTCTCAGTGAATGTAGGTTTGCGGCAGGGGTGTGTGATGTCTCCATGGCTGTTTAATTTGTTTATGGATGGGGTTGTTAGGGAGGTAAATGCGAGTTTTGGAAAGAGGGGCAAGTATGAAGTCTGTTGGGGATGAGAGAGCTTTTGAAGTGAGTCAGTTGTTGTTCGCTGATGATACAGCGCTGGTGGCTGATTCATGTGAGAAACTGCAGAAGCTGGTGACTGAGTTTGGTAAAGTGTGTGAAAGAAGAAAGTTAAGAGTAAATGTGAATAAGAGCAAGGTTATTAGGTACAGTAGGGTTGAGGGTCAAGTCAATTGGGAGGTGAGTTTGAATGGAGAAAAACTGGAGGAAGTGAAGTGTTTTAGATATCTGGGAGTGGATCTGGCAGCGGATGGAAACATGGAAGCGGAAGTGGATCATAGGGTGGGGGAGGGGGCGAAAATTCTGGGAGCCTTGAAGGATATGTGGAAGTCGAGAACATTATCTCGGAAAGCAAAAATGGGTATGTTTGAAGGAATAGTGGTTCCAACAATGTTGTATGGTTGCGAGGCGTGGACTATGGATAGAGTTGTGCGCAGGAGGATGGATGTGCTGGAAATGAGATGTTTGAGGACAATGTGTTGTGTGAGGTGGTTTGATCGAGTGAGTAACGTAAGGGTAAGAGAGATGTGTGGAAATAAAAAGAGCGTGGTTGAGAGAGCAGAAGAGGGTGTTTTGAAGTGGTTTGGGCACATGGAGAGAATGAGTGAGGAAAGATTGACCAAGAGGATATATGTGTCGGAGGTGGAGGGAACGAGGAGAAGAGGGGGACCAAATTGGAGGTGGAAAGATGGAGTGAAAAAGATTTTGTGTGATCGGGGCCTGAACATGCAGGAGGGTGAAAGGAGGGCAAGGAATAGAGTGAATTGGAGCGATGTGGTATACCGGGGTTGACGTGCTGTCAGTGGATTGAATCAGGGCATGTGAAGCGTCTGGGGTAAACCATGGAAAGCTGCATAGGTATGTATATTTGCGTGTGTGGACGTATGTATATACATGTGTATGGGGGGGGGTTGGGCCATTTCTTTCGTCTGTTTCCTTGCGCTACCTCGCAAACGCGGGAGACAGCGACAAAGTATAAAAAAATATATATATATATATATATATATATATATATATATATATATATATATATATATATATATATATATATTTATTTATTTTGCTTTGTCGCTGTCTCCCGCATTTGCGAGGTAGCGCAAGGAAACAGAAGAAAGAAATGGCCCAACCCACCCCCATGCACATGTATATACACACACGTCCACACACGCAAACCTACACACCCATACATCTCAATGTACACATATATATACATACACAGACACATACATATATACCCATGCACATAATTCACACTGCCTGCCTTTATTCATTCCCATCGCCACCTCGCCACATATGGAATACCATCCCCCTCCCCCTCATGTGTGCGAGGTAGCGCTAGGGAAAGATAAAGGCCCCATTCGTTCACACTCAGTCTGCAGCTGTCATGCAATAATGCCCGAAACCACAGCTTCCTTTCCACATCCAGGCCCCACACAACTTTCCATGGTTTACCCCAGACGCTTCACATGCTCTGATTCAATCCACTGACAGCACGTCAACCCCGGTATACCACATCGATCCAATTCACTCTATTCCTTGCCCGCCTTTCACCCTCCTGCATGTTCAGGCCCCGATCACTCAAAATCTTTTTCACTCCATCTTTCCACCTCCAATTTGGTCTCCCACTTCTCCTCGTTCCCTCCACCTCCGACACATATATCCTCTTGGTCAATCTTTCCTCACTGATTCTCTCCATGTGCCCAAACCATTTCAAAACACCTTCTTCTGCTCTCTCAACCACGCTCTTTTTATTTCCACACATCTCTCTTACCCTTACATTACTTACTCGATCAAACCACCTCACATCACCCATTGTCCTCAAACATCTCATTTCCAGCACATCCACCCTCCTGCGCACAACTCTATCCAAGCCCACGCCTCGCAACCATACAACATTGTTGGAACCACTATTCCTTCAAACATACCCATTTTTGCTTTGCGTTCATTCAACACAACATGACCTGCACTCGTTCATTCATCACAACATGACCTGCACTCGATCATCCAGCACAACATGACTTGCACTCGTTCATTCAGCACAACATGACCTGCACTCGTTCATTCAGCACAACATGACCTGCACTCGTTCATTCAGCACATGACCTGCACTCGTTCATCCAGCACAACATGACCTGCACTCGTTCATTCAGCACAACATGACCTGCACTCGTTCATCCAGCACAACGTGACCTGGACTCGTTCATCCAGCACAACATGACCTGGACTCGTTCATCCACCACAACGTGACCTGGACTCGTTCATCCACCACAACGTGACCTGGACTCGTTCATCCAGCACAACATGACCTGCACTCGTTCATTCAGCACAACATGGCCTGCACTCGTTCATCCAGCACAACATGACCTGAACTCGTTCATCCAGCACAACATGACCTGCACTCGTTCATCCAGCACAACATGACCTGCACTCGTTCATTCAGCACAACATGACCTGCACTCGTTCATCCAGCACAACATGACCTGCACTCGTTCATTCAGCACAACATGACCTGCACTCGTTCATTCAGCACAACATGACCTGCACTCGTTCATCCAGCACAACATGACCTGCACTCGTTCATTCAGCACATAATGACCTGCACTCGTTCATCCAGCACAACATGACCTGAACTCGTTCATTCAGCACAACATGACCTGCACTCGTTCATCCAGCACAACATGACCTGCACTCGTTCATTCAGCACAACATGACCTGCACTCGTTCATTCAGCACAACATGACCTGGACTCGTTCATCCAGCACAACATGACCTGCACTCGTTCATTCAGCACATAATGACCTGCACTCGTTCATCCAGCACAACATGACCTGCACTCGTTCATTCAGCACAACATGACCTGCACTCGTTCATCCAGCACAACGTGACCTGGACTCGTTCATCCAGCACAACATGACCTGGACTCGTTCATCCAGCACAACGTGACCTGGACTCGTTCATCCAGCACAACATGACCTGCACTCGTTCATTCAGCACAACATGACCTGCACTCGTTCATCCAGCACAACGTGACCTGGACTCGTTCATCCAGCACAACATGACCTGGACTCGTTCATCCAGCACAACGTGACCTGGACTCGTTCATCCAGCACAACGTGACCTAGACTCGTTCATCCAGCACAACGTGACCTGGACTCGTTCATCCAGCACAACATGACGTGGACTCGTTCATCCAGCACAACGTGACCTGGACTCGTTCATCCAGCACAACGTGACCTGGACTCGATCAGTTATCATGATATGATCGCCCACCTTACCTCCATGCTCACACTACAAGGAATTCACTAGAACTTTTTTTTTTTTTATATATTTCAAATCTGGTTTTGAAAAGATCTGTAACGAGATGACAGAACGTGGTAGAAGGTACAGGATGATGAACACCATGTATCGTGTCTCTGTGGAATGTGTCTCCTGTCCAGGTGCTGGCCACACGCTTGTTTGGCGCTTAAGTTTAAAAAGGATATAGAAATCAAGGAAAGCGTTTGACAATGAGTTGTGTGAGTGTGGCAATTTTTTTTTTATGGATCCCAGTAAGAGGAGCGACCCTTGTCATATGAGCATTGCTTTCAAGATCATGTACTGTGCACCACATCAGATGCTATGTATACTTAGGTATATCGTGGAAACATCATGACTCCAGGTGTTGTTTCGTTTTTGTTGTATGGGGTGGAGTGGGGAAGGTGTCCATCTGGATGTGGACAGGGCAAAAGGTAGTTTGGTAGCTGAACTTAGAGTGGTAACAGGACAAATGGCAGCTTTGTAGTTTAACTTTAGGCGGTACAATGGATTACGTCGCTGCAGAATTGAATTTCTATTGGCTAATGTCCATTGTTAATAAGCATATTTTCTCCAGCCATAGTTGACGTTGAGGAAAGGAGGGGGTGAAGAGAGTAGTGTATACACGTGAACACATCACCACCGTCACCCACGTTACTCTCCTAGTTGTGTTGCCACTTGTGTCTAACCTGTGAACTTGTGAGAATGAAACTGAATCTTTATTTCACTTGTACCATTAACGATTACTAGCGGGCTTTGTGGAGACCACCCTGAAGACGACCTTCCCATGAGGCCACGGGCCTAGAATGATTTTGGTACTGGGGTAGAATGATGGCAGTTTTTTGTTGTGTGGAAAGTGGGTGATTAATTGTCTTGGTACCGGCTGTGCCTACCTCCACAACCTTACTCTGTATTACTTCCATTTAATCTGTTGGGTATAGTTATTGTGTATCATCTTTATGGTTTGTCATGCATGTCAGTGTTTGATGATAGCGATGATCCTTATGTCCAGAGAATTTAAGTGAAAGATCTGGGATTTATTCTTTTTCTAGTTCCACAGACGGGTATGTGTCATTATTTTTTCTTTTTTTGCAAGCATATCAGTGCTTACTTGAATTATCAAAAAACTCTTCGAGAAGTTCATTAAGGATCATTGATATGCAGCAGTAAAGATCATGGCTCGGACCTGTATAAGTGGGAGACGGAAGCATGATCGAATATTGTCATAATGAACATATTCGGTGCTGATGTTTACATAATGCCCTTCTCTTCCCTTCTGACAACTAGTTCAGTAACATCTCTGTGGCAGAAATCTCGAGGTCCTAATCTTACTTTAACTTAACTGGAATATTCCCAAACAATTAGAAAAATGATTCCAGGATAATGAAGCAATCTATTGATCTAAGTATGATAAAATGATTGTAGGGTAATGAAGCAAACTATTGATCTAGGTATGATAAAATGATTCCAGGATAATGAAGCAATCTATTGATCTAAGTATGATAAAATGATTGTAGGGTAATGAAGCAAACTATTGATCTAGGTATGATAAAATGATTCCAGGATAATGAAGCAATCTATTGATCTAAGTATGATAAAATGATTGTAGGGTAATGAAGCAAACTATTGATCTAGGTATGATAAAATGATTCCAGGATAATGAAGCAATCTATTGATCTAAGTATGATAAAATGATTGTAGGGTAATGAAGCAAACTATTGATCTAGGTATGATAAAATGATTCCAGGATAATGAAGCAGTCTATTGATCTAAGCATGATAAAATGATTCCAGGGTAATGAAGCAATCTTTTGATCTAAGTATGATAAAATGATTCCAGGATAATGTAGCAATCTATTGATATAGGTATGATAAAGCGATTCCAGGATAATGAAGCAATCTATTGATATAAGTATGATAAAATGATTCCAGGGCTAGTAAAGCAATCTATTGATTTAAGTATGATAAAATGATTCCAGGGCAATGAAGCAATCTATTGATCTAAGTATGATAAAATGATTCCAGGGCAATGAGGCAATCTATTGATCTAAGTATGATAAAATGATTCCAGGGCAATGAAGCAATCTATTGATCTAAGTATGATAAAATGATTCCAGGGCAATGAAGCAATCTATTGATCTAAGTATGATAAAATGATTCCAGAGCAATGAAGCAATCTATTGATCTAAGTATGATAAAATGATTCCAGGGCAATGAAGCAATCTATTGATCTAAGTATGATAAAATGATTCCAGGGCAATGAAGCAATCTATTGATCTAAGTATGATAAAATGATTCCAGAGCAATGAAGCAATCTATTGATCTAAGTATGATAAAATCTTGCTACAGAGTCGAAGTCTTCTACCGCTGGGGTTAGTGT
Organism: Panulirus ornatus; assembly: GCF_036320965.1. Taxonomy (NCBI): domain Eukaryota; kingdom Metazoa; phylum Arthropoda; class Malacostraca; order Decapoda; family Palinuridae; genus Panulirus; species Panulirus ornatus. The sequence goes on from NC_092242.1 coordinate 927,917, forward strand.
GGCAGCCAACTTTCTCCTTCGCCAGATCTATAATTGTCTTTCCGTCCAGAAGATCTAACACTCTCCACAGTAAACCAATTATTTCCCCAGGGTTATGTGACGCCTTTGCTGATACTCGAACCATCAGTGGCCGTCATCTGGAAATGGATAAAACGTGTGGAAGTCGGGAGAAAAATTCGCCTGGAGCAATATATATTAGGAACACACCTGCCATTATCGTTAATCTGGAGGTTGCTGGGAGCGACACCTCACCTGATATGTCGAACTGTTTTCACAGCCGCACAGGTAATGCTATCCTTCTACTCTTTTTACATGTATTCTGATACATTTGCAACCCTGAAAAAATGTACTGAATATATTAATGCTTGTCTAATACTGAAGGTGATAGCCTCTTTGCTAGTAGGAACAGAATCATTATTCTAGGCTTCACCACCAGAGACTTGAGTCGGTGTTGCTGCAGAACGGCCTTAGTTCCTTCTTGCCGGATGACACCACCGGACGGACGGACATGTGCGGCCAGACAGAGGGACGTCATGTGAGGCCTGACGGAGGGACGTCATGTGCGGCCAGACGGAGGGACGTCATGTGCAGGCAGACGGAGGGACGTCATGTGCGGGCAGACGGAGGGACGTCATGTGCAGGCAGACGGAGGGACGTCATGTGCAGGCAGACGGAGGGACGTCATGTGCAGGCAGACGGAGGGACGTCATGTGCGGGCAGACGGAGGGACGTCATGTGCAGGCAGACGGAGGGACGTCATGTGCAGGCAGGCGGAGGGACGTCATGTGCAGGCAGACGGAGGGACGTTCATTCGTCACAAATAATGTTTTGATTAACTTTGTAAACTGTAATGTCTCGGGCGCTTGACGATTGTTTAGGCTCTTTGGCTCATCTTGAGCTTCCTCTGGGTAAATCAGTAAGTTTCCTGATGTTGATGTGATTGATCTCCCTCAAAAGATAGTCTCGAAGGAATGTGGCGCATCCCGGGTGGGCCAAGTGTGGGTCGGACTGGGTCTTGCGAGTGTCTGAGGTGGGTGAAGTGGGTGTCTGGGGTGAAACAAGCGGACCTCAGTGGTGGGTGCAGTAGATTTCAGAGTTGATGGTGGGCCATTCGAGGGTGCTCCAGGATTGAGGTGTACCCAGCCACCATAGAAATATTGACTTAGAGCGATACATAAATAGATAGATCGATAGATAAGTAGATACATACATATATACATACATACACTCATACATATATAAAAACACGTCCACTTGCATTCATACATAACGTAGCTAATTTGCCAGAGAAGGTAGACTCGCCTAAAATGATTGCAGATGATGCCAAGGTCTTGAGGGAAGTAAAGACGTAGAAGGACTGCATTAATTTACAAGTAACCTACACAAGTTCCATAGCTGGACTGATGCACAGATGAAGAAATTCAGCTCCAGAAATGCAAAGTTATATGGATGGGACACAGTGGAAGAGGGCCTCGGTACAATATCAAATAGCAATATTATGTTGTCAAAAATGCTATAGACCTTATATCCATACAGGCGAGGCGATTATCACACTCCTAAATATTCTATGCAGAAGTCTTCTCCCAGGTCTCTTTCCTTACGCTATGTACAACAAAAGTCGCACGAACACTAAAATAGGTCTCCACTTGTCATCAATATTTAGCCAGCGACAGACGCCCACACTGCCCATCCCAACCAGAAGAAAAACTCTCCGATAATTTGGGTTCAGCACTATTTTCCTTCCATTAGAAAGTTTTATGGTACGGAAGGGTCTCACTGCTCCCCTTCTTCAGCTTCTGCTACAAGACCAATTGAGGCCTTGCCAAGGTTTCCCCCTCCTCCCTAACCTGGTTGGCCTCTGGCGCGGGAGAAAGAGGCAAGAGGATAGGGAGTGGTGGTGGAGGACGGGTAGAGGCGGCGGAAGACGGGAAGAGGTGGCGGAGGACGGGCTGATGCGGTGGAGGACGGAGAGAAGCGGCTTAGGACAGGACGAAGCGGTGAAGGACGAGGAGAGGCGGCGGAGGATACAGCGGGAAGGAACATTTCGTACAACGGAAGAGAACCAAGTACTAGACCAAGTGGGTACGGTAGTTACGGTGCGTAGTCCGTCCCTCTCCTTCTTGCTACCTAGAGGATTCAGGGGCAAGGAAGGAAAAGACGTAGGTGAAAAGTTGGGTCAAGGTGAACAGAGAGGGATTAGGGAGGAGATAATCCTGGAGATGTTAGAGGATAAATCAAACGATGGGTATCGGGTGAAAGGAGTCAGAAGACGGTTGACGGAGATTAATGTGGAACGGTTAACAACAAACAAAATGGAAGAGCGAATCAAATTAAACAATGAAAGAAAATTGAAAGGAAAATGGGAAGCAGACAGGTTGAAGGAATAAATGGAACTAATCATAGGGAAGAATATGGAAGGAAGGAAGTGGAGGAGAGGCAGATGTTGATGGTTTACCGTAAGATGAGGTGGGTTACGGAGGGACTGGGGTGGTGACTGTGGACAAGACGCGATACCCTGTTGGAAGTCGGGGAGGGCATTGTCTTGTGGGCGAGGAAACGCATGCGCGCGCGCGCACGCACATGCACATACACAGACACAGACACACACACACACACACACACACACACACACACACACGCACACACACACACACACACACACACACACACACACACACGGTGAGCGCTACGCGCTTGACTTATCTTTTGGCAAAATTTCTTCATAAATATTTGTAAGTACTGTCGATCTTGTTAAATTGGAAGCAGTGCAGTGAAGAGCAACAAAACTGATTCCATTCTTGCGTCACAAACCACATGCGGAGAGACTGCCAGAATTAAACTTATTCTTCCAGAGCAAGAGACGCTTCTAGGGCAAATCAATGGGACTTTTTAAAGTGTTAAATTGATTGAACAACAATTAACTGAAAATTTCTTCAGCATTACCGACGAGAGAAAATGGACTTAAACTTAGAGATCATCGAGTTCATTTGGACTGAACGAAATATTTCATTAACAACGATATTACTGAAGCAAAGAATAAGCTCTCAGAAAATTTTATTCAGGGCAACACCCGTAATATCTTTAAAATTAGGCTCGATCATCACGTGCCAATCTCTGGTATTGAATAATTCATTTAATCAGTCATCATAACGAAGTGGTATATCATGCTACCTTCTCAACCGCCGACCTTTCCTTGGCTATGTTGCGGTAACATACAAATTATTAACCCATGTCACTTGCTTTAAGAGAGTAAGAATCACTGTATCATTCTTCAACATCAGGAATGATATAAGCATAGTAAGTACAGATGCTGGAGTTCAGGGTTATCCTTACTATTGCCTTTACAACAAAACGTGAAGGGATGCACGTCGCTGGTGATGGGGCGCACGACAGATTCATGTTCATTTTACCTTATGACTTTCCTGTAAAATTTCCTTCAGGATATTAATCCTGCAAGGTATTCTTTCTCCCTGTCCGGCATGTTGCCGGAGTGGGTGGAGGTTGGAGAGAGAACCTTTGCTTTACCATCCTTTTCTTCTGCTGCTTTTAAGGGCACTGCTTTTTTAGAATAGTGTTAGGGAGAAGGGGGAGACCAAATTGGAGTGAAAGAGATTTTTAGTGATCAGGATCTGAACATGCAGGAAGATATAAGGCGTGCACGGGATAGAGTGAATTGGAACAATATGATATTTAAGGGTAGATGCGCTGTCAATGGACTGACTCAGGACGTGTGAATCATCCGGAGAAAACAATGGATAGATATGTAGGATCTGTTTGTGAACAGGGAACTGTGATTTCGTTTCATTGCTCACGACAGCTAGAGAGTAGATGCGTGTGAAGGCGGCCTTTCATTGTCTGTTCTTGGAGCTATCTCGCTAACTCGGAAAACGACGATCAAATGGGGTTTGGGGAGAAAGAATACTTCCCACGTATTCCCCGTGTGTCGTAGATTGCAACTAAAGGGGGCAGGAGAAGGGGGGGGGGGGTCTGGAAACCCTTCCCCCCTTGTGTTTCAATTTCAAGTGGAAACAGAATGAGTCAAGCGGGGTGTGCTCATCCTCTTCGAAGGTTCAGATTGGAGTGTCAGAATGTGTGTGGATGTAAGCAAGATGAGACGGAGCGATAGGTGGTATGTTTGAGGAAAGAAACATGGAGGTTCTGCCTCTGAGTAAAACGAAGCTCAAGGGTAAAGGGGAAGAGTGGTTTGGAAAAGTCTTGGGAGTTAAGCCAGGGGGTGGTGAGAGGACAAGCACTAAGGAAGGAGTAGCACTACTCCTGAAGCAGGAGTTGTGGGAGTGTGTGATAGAGTGTAAGAAACTAAATTCTAAATTGATGTGGGTAAAACTGAAAGTGGATGGAGAGAGATGGGTGATTATTGGTGCTCATGCACCTGGTCATGAGAAGAAAGATCATGAGAGGCAAGTGCTTTGGAGCAACTAAGTGAGTGCGTCAGCAGCTTTGATGCACGAGACCGGGTATTAGTGACGGATGATTTAAATGCGAAGGTGAATAATGTGGCAGTTGAGGGTATGATTGGTACACATGGGGTGTTCAGTGTTGTAAATGGAAATGGTGAAGAGCTTGTGGATTTGTGTGCCGAAAAAGACTGGTGATTGGGAATACCTGGTTTAAAAAGAGATATACACAAGCATGCGTATGTGAGTAGGAGAGATGGTCAAAGGGCATTATTAGATTGCGTGCTTATTGATATGCATGTAAAAGAGAGACTTCTGGATGTTAATGTGCTTAAAGGGGCAGCTGGAGGGATCACTATCTTGTGGAGGCGAAGATGAAGATTTGTAGAGGTTTTCAAAAAAAAAAGAAAAAAAAAATATGAGAGAATGTTGGGAAAAAGAGAGTGGTGAGAATAAGTGAGCTTGGAAAGGAGACTTGCGTGAGGAAGTACCAGGAGAGATTGAGTGCAGAATGGCAAAAGGTGAGAGCAAATGACGTGAAGGGAGTAGATGAGGAATGGGATGTATTTAGGGAAGCAGTGACGACATGTGCAAAAGATGCATGTGGCAGGAGAATGGTGGGAGGCGGGCAGAAAGGGTAGTGAGTGGTGGAATGAAGAAGTAGAGTTATAAGTGAAAGAGAAAAGAGGGGCGTTTGGACGATACTTATAAGGAAGGAGTGCAAGTGACTGGGAGATGTATAACAGAAAGCGGCAGGAAGTCAGTAGGGAAGGTGCAAGGGTTGAAAAAGAGGGCAAATGAGTTTGGGATGAGAATATATCATTAAACTTTAGGGAGAATAAAAAGATGTTTTGGAAGGAAGTAAATAACGTGCGTAGGACAAGAGAACAAATGGGAACATCTGAGAAGGGGGCAAGTGGGAAAATGATAACACTTAGTGATGAAGTGAGGAGATGGAGTGAGCATTTTGAAGGTTTGTTGTATGTGTTTGTTGACAGAGTGGCAGACGTAGGGTATTTTGGTCAGGGTGGTGTGCGAAGTGAGAGGGTCAGGGAGAATGGTTTAGTTAAGAGCGAAGAGGGGGTGAAAGCCTTGCAGAAGATGAAATCCGGCAAGGCGGCGGGTTTGAATGGTATGGCAGTTGAATCTATCAAGAAAAGGGGTGACTGTGTTGTTGATTGATTGGTAAGGATATCTAATGTATGTATGGATCATTGCGAAATGCCTGAGGATTGGCGAAATGCATGTATAGTGCCATTGTACAAAGTTAAAGGGGATAAAGGTGAGTGTTCAAACTATACAGGCATAAGTTTGTTGAGTATTCCTGGAAAATTGTATGGGAGAGTATTGATTGAGAGGGTGAAGGCGTGTAGAGAGCATCAGATTGGGCAGGAGCAGTGTGGTTTCAGAAGTGGTAGAGGATGTGTGGATCAGGTGTTTGCTTTGAAGAATGTGTGTGAGGAATATTTAGAAAAACATTTATGGATCTGGAGAAGGCATAAGATAGGATTGACAGCGATGCTTTGTGGAAGGTCTTGAAAGTATATGGCGTGGGAGGTAACCTACCAGAAGCGGTAAAAAGTTTTTATCAAGGATGTAAGGGATGTGTTCGAGTAGGATTAAAGAAGAGTGATTAGTTCCCAGTGAAGATTGGTCTGCGGCAGGGGTGTATGATGTCCCCATTGTTGTTTAATTTGTTTATGGATGGGGTGGTTAAGGAGGTAAATGCAAAAGTTTTGGAGAGAGGGGCGAGTATGCAGTCTATTGGGGATGATAGGGCCTGGGAAGTGTCAGTTGTTCGCTGATGATACAACACTAGTGGCTAATTCGAGTGAGAGACTGCTGAGGTTGGTGATTGAGTTCAGAAAAGTATGTGAAAAGAGAAAGTTGAGAGTAAATGTGAATAAGAGCAAGGTTATTAGGTTCAGCAGGGTTGAGGGACATGTTAGTTGGGATGTAAGTTTGGATGGAGAAAAATTGTAGGAAGTGAAGTGTTTTAGATACCTGGGAGTGGATTTAGCAGCGAATGGAACCATGGAAGCGGAAGTGAGTCACAGGGTGATGGAGGGCGCGAAGATTCTGGGAGCGATGAAGAATGTGTTGAAAGAGAAAACGTTATCTCGGAGAGCAAATATGGGTATGTTTGAAGGATTAGTAGTTCCAACAATGCTATGTGGTTGCGAGGTATGGGCTATAGATAAGGTTGTACGGAGGAGGGTGGATGTGTTGGAAATGAAATGTTTGAGTACAATATGTGGTGTGAGATGGTTTGATTGCGTAGGTAATGAAAGGGTAAGAGATGTGTGGAAATGAGAAGAGTGGTTGAGAGAGCAGAAGAGGGTGTTTTGAAATAGTTTGGATATATGGAGAGAATGAGGGAGGAAAGGTTAACAAAGAGGATATGTGTGTCAAAGGTGGAGGAAACAAGGAGAAGCAGGAGACAAAATTGGAGGTGGAAGGATGGAGTGAAAAAGATTTTGAGCGATCAGGGCCTGAACATACAGGAAGATGAGAGGCGTTCAAGGAATAGAGTGATTTGGAACGTTGTGGTATACCGGGGACGTTGTCCTGTCAATGGACTGAACCAGGATATGTGAAACGTCTATATATATACATATACTTATATACTTATATATACATACATATATATATATATATATATATATATATATATATATATATATATATATATATATATATATATATATATATATATATATATATATATATATATATATATATATATATATATATATATATATTTATGGATCTGGAGAAGGCATATGATAGAGTTGATAGAGATGCTCTGTGGAAGGTATTAAGAATATATGGTGTGGGAGGAAAGTTGTTAGAAGCAGTGAAAAGTTTTTATCGAGGATGTAAGGCATGTGTACGTGTAGGAAGAGAGGAAAGTGATTGGTTCTCAGTGAATGTAGGTTTGCGGCAGGGGTGTGTGATGTCTCCATGGTTGTTTAATTTGTTTATGGATGGGGTTGTTAGGAAGGTAAATGCAAGAGTTTTGGAAAGAGGGGCAAGTATGAAGTCTGTTGGGGATGAGAGAGCTTGGGAAGTGAGTCAGTTGTTGTTCGCTGATGATACAGCGCTGGTGGCTGATTCATGTGAGAAACTGCAGAAGCTGGTGACTGAGTTTGGTAAAGTGTGTGGAAGAAGAAAGTTAAGAGTAAATGTGAATAAGAGCAAGGTTATTAGGTACAGTAGGGTTGAGGGTCAAGTCAATTGGGAGGTGAGTTTGAATGGAGAAAAACTGGAGGAAGTAAAGTGTTTTAGATATCTGGGAGTGGATCTGGCAGCGGATGGAACCATGGAAGCGGAAGTGGATCATAGGGTGGGGGAGGGGGCGAAAATTCTGGGAGCCTTGAATAATGTGTGGAAGTCGAGAACATTATCTCGGAAAGCAAAAATGGGTATGTTTGAAGGAATAGTGGTTCCAACAATGTTGTATGGTTGCGAGGCGTGGGCTATGGATAGAGTTGTGCGCAGGAGGATGGATGTGCTGGAAATGAGATGTTTGAGGACAATGTGTGGTGTGAGGTGGTTTGATCGAGTGAGTAACGTAAGGGTAAGAGAGATGTGTGGAAATAAAAAGAGCGTGGTTGAGAGAGCAGAAGAGGGTGTTTTGAAGTGGTTTGGGCACATGGAGAGAATGAGTGAGGAAAGATTGACCAAGAGGATATATGTGTCGGAGGTGGAGGGAACGAGGAGAAGAGGGAGACCAAATTGGAGGTGGAAAGATGGAGTGAAAAAGATTTTGTGTGATCAGGGCCTGAACATGCAGGAGGGTGAAAGGAGGGCAAGGAATAGAGTGAATTGGAGCGATGTGGTATACCGGGGTTGACGTGCTGTCAGTGGATTGAATCAGGGCATGTGAAGCGTCTGGGGTAAACCATGGAAAGCTGTGTAGGTATGTATATTTGCGTGTGTGGACGTATGTATATACATGTGTATGGGGGGAGGGGTTGGGCCATTTCTTTCGTCTGTTTCCTTGCGCTACCTCAACTTAGTGCTCAAATTAGTGCTCAAATTACAGAGGTATAAGTTTGTTGAGTATTCCTGGGAAATTATATGGGAGGATATTGATTGAGAGGGTGAAGGCATGTACAGAGCATCAGATTGGGGAAGAGCAGTGTGGTTTCAGAAGTGGTAGAGGATGTGTGGATCAGGTGTTTGCTTTGAAGAATGTATGTGATAAATACTTAGAAAAGCAAATGGATTTGTATGTAGCATTTATGGATCTGGAGAAGGCATATGATAGAGTTGATAGAGATGCTCTGTGGAAGGTATTAAGAATATATGGTGTGGGAGGAAAGTTGTTAGAAGCAGTGAAAAGTTTTTATCGAGGATGTAGGGCATGTGTACGTGTAGGAAGAGAGGAAAGTGATTGGTTCTCAGTGAATGTAGGTTTGCGGCAGGGGTGTGTGATGTCTCCATGGTTGTTTAATTTGTTTATGGATGGGGTTGTTAGGGAGGTGAATGCAAGAGTTTTGGAAAGAGGGGCAAGTATGAAGTCTGTTGGGGATGAGAGAGCTTGGGAAGTGAGTCAGTTGTTGTTCGCTGATGATACAGCGCTGGTGGCTGATTCATGTGAGAAACTGCAGAAGCTGCTGACTGAGTTTGGTAAAGTGTGTGAAAGAAGAAAGTTAAGAGTAAATGTGAATAAGAGCAAGGTTATTAGGTACAGTAGGGTTGAGGGTCAAGTCAATTGGGAGGTGAGTTTGAATGGAGAAAAACTGGAGGAAGTGAAGTGTTTTAGATATCTGGGAGTGGATCTGGCAGCGGATGGAACCATGGAAGCGGAAGTGGATCATAGGGTGGGGGAGGGGGCGAAAATTCTGGGAGCCTTGAAGAATGTGTGGAAGTCGAGAACATTATCTCGGAAAGTAAAAATGGGTATGTTTGAAGGAATAGTGGTTCCAACAATGTTGTATGGTTGCGAGGCGTGGGCTATGGATAGAGTTGTGCGCAGGAGGATGGATGTGCTGGAAATGAGATGTTTGAGGACAATGTGTGGTGTGAGGTGGTTTGATCGAGTGAGTAACGTAAGGGTAAGAGAGATGTGTGGAAATAAAAAGAGCGTGGTTGAGAGAGCAGAAGAGGGTGTTTTGAAATGGTTCGGGCACATGGAGAGAATGAATGAGGAAAGATTGACCAAGAGAATATATGTGTGGGAGGTGGAGGGAACGAGGAGAAGAGGGAGACCAAATTGGAGGTGGAAAGATGGAGTGAAAAAGATCTTGTGTGATCGGGGCCTGAACATGCAGGAGGGTGAAAGGAGGGCAAGGAATAGAGTGAATTGGAGCGATGTGGTATACCGGGGTTGACGTGCTGTCAGTGGATTGAATCAAGGCATGTGAAGCGTCTGGGGTAAACCATGGAAAGCTGTGTAGGTATGTATATTTGCGTGTGTGGACGTATGTATATACATGTGTATGGGGGGAGGGGTTGGGCCATTTCTTTCGTCTGTTTCCTTGCGCTACCTCGCAAACGCGGGAGACAGCGACAAAGCAAAAAAAAAAAAAAATAAAATATATATATATATATATATATATATATATATATATATATATATATATATATATATATTTTTTTTTTTTTTTTTTTTTTTCTTTTTTTTTTTATTTACTTCGTCGCTGTCTCCCGCGTTTGCGAGGTAGCCTAAGGAAACAGACGAAAGAAATGGCCCAACCCAACCCCATACACATGTATATACATACACGTCCACACACGCAAATATGCATACCTATACATCTCAATGTACACATATATATACACACACAGACATATACATACATGCACATGTACATAATTCATACTGTCTGCCTTTATTTATTCCCATTGCCACCTCGCCACACATGGAATAACATCCCCCTCTCCCTCATGTGTGCGAGGTAGCGCTAGGAAAAGACAACAAAGGCCCCATTCGTTCACACTCAGACTCTAGCTGTCATGTAATAATGCCCGAAACCACAGCTCCCTTTCCACATCCAGGCCCCACAGAACTTTCCATGGTTTACCCCAGACGCTTCACATGCCCTGATTCAATCCACTGACAGCACTTCAACCCCGGTATACCACATCGATCCAATTCACTCTATTCCTTGCCCTCCTTTCACCCTCCTGCATGTTCAGGCCCCGATCACACAAAATCTTTTTCACTCCATCTTTCCACCTCCAATTTGGTCTCCCACTTCTCCTCGTTCCCTCCACCTCCGACACATGTATCCTCTTGGTCAATCTTTCCTCATTCATTCTCTCCATGTGCCCAAACCATTTCAAAACACCCTCTACCACTCTCTCAACCACGCTCTTTTTATTCCCACACATCTCTCTTACCCTTACGTTACTTACTCGATCAAACCACCTCACACCACACATTGTCCTCAAACATCTCATTTCCACCACATCCATCCTCCTGCGCACAACTCTATCCATAGCCCACGCCTCGCAACCATGCAACATTGTTGGAACCACTATTCCTTCAAACATACTCATTTTTGCTTTCCGAGATAATGTTCTCGACTTCCACACATTCTTCAAGGCTCCCAGGATTTTCGCCCCCTCCCCCACCCTACGATCCACTTCCGCTTCCATGGTTCCATCCGCCGCCAAATCCACTCCCACATATCTAAAACACTTTACTTCCTCCAGTTTTTCTCCATTTAAACTTACCTCCCAATTGACTTGATCCTCAACCCTACTGTACCTAATAACCTTGCTCTTATTCACATTTACTCTTAACTTTCTTCTTTCACACACTTTACCAAACTCAGTCACCAGCTTCTGCAGTTTCTCACATGAATCAGCCACCAGCGCTGTATCATCAGCGAACAACAACTGACTCACTTCCCAAGCTCTCTCATCCCCAACAGATTTCATACTTGCCCCTCTTTCCAAAACTCTTGCATTTACCTCCCTAACAACCCCATCCATAAACAAATTAAACACCCATGGAGACATCACACACCCCTGCCGCAAACCTGCATTCACTGAGAACCAATCACTTTCCTCTCTTCCTACACGTACACATGCCTTACATCCTCGATAAAAACTTTTCACTGCTTCTAACAACTTGCCTCCCACACCATATATGCTGGTGCCTCCAGTTTCTTTGCCATCTGAAGTTTGCATCAGCCTTCACTCCTGCCTGCAGTAGCATGCTTTCCGACATGTTTCATGAGCTCCTCTTCGCCAACGGAACTACCTTGGCCACCAGTGATGCTACTACGTTTGTGAATCAAAAACCATTGCAACACAAACCTCGCCAGGTGGTAGTGTCCCGCAGTGTATCGAGACAGACTTCCCCAGAACTTTTTTAAAGGGGAAGTAAATGTTTATAGTTGTGTTACTGGAGTGATAGTTTTCATACATGGTGCTTTGACAAGAAAATAGTGAAATTGGAAAAAATGTAGCTTAGACACTGAAGCTTATTGATACAGTGGTTAAATTGATGAGAACTACTATTAACTTTTGTGTAAATAAATTAAACATTTCCTTTTTTCCATAGCCAGAGGTTGAACCATTATGTGACGTTCATTTTTTCTTTTCATTTCAAGCTAGAAGTTTCAGTTTTCTAAATTGTTTCTTACATTTTTCATATGTATATATATGTATGTGTGTGTGTGTGTATATGTGCGTATGTGTGTGTATGTGTGTGTATGTGTGTGTATATATATATATATATATATATATATATATATATATATATATATATATATATATATATATATATATATATATATATATATATATATATATATATATATATATATGTATATTATCCCTGGGGATAGGGGTGAAAGAATACTTCCCACGCATTCCTCGCGTGTCGTAGAAAGCGACTAGAGGGGACGGGAGCGGGGGGCCAGAAATCCTCCCCTCCTTGTATTTTTTTAACTTTTTAACTTTCTAAAATGGGAAACAGAAGAAGGAGTCACGCGGGGAGTGCTCATCCTCCTGGAAGGCTCAGATTGGGGTGCCTAAATGTGTGTGGATGTAACCAAGATGTGAAAAAAGGAGAGATAGGTAGTATGTTTGAGGAAAGGAACCTGGATGTTTTGGCTCTGAGTGAAACGGAGCTCAAGGGTGAAGGGGAAGAGTGGTTTGGGAATGTCTTGGGAGTAAAGTCAGGGGTTAGTGAGAGAACAAGAGCAAGGGAAGGAGTAGCAGTACTCCTGAAACAGGAGTTGTGGGAGTATGTGATAGAATGTAAGAAAGTAAATTCTCGATTAATATGGGTAAAACTGAAAGTTGATGGAGAGAGATGGGTGATTATTGGTGCATATGCACCTGGGCATGAGAAGAAAGATCAAGAGAGGCAAGCGTTTTGGGAGCAGCTGAATGAGTGTGTTAGTGGTTTTGATGCACGAGACCGGGTTATAGTGATGGGTGATTTGAATGCAAAGGTGAGTAATGTGGCAGTTGAGGGAATAATTGGTATACATGGGGTGTTCGGTGTTGTAAATGGAAATGGTGAAGAGCTTGTAGATTTATGTGCTGAAAAAGGACTGATGATTGGGAATACCTGGTTTAAAAAGCGAGATATACATAAGTATACTTATGTAAGTAGGAGAGATGGCCAGAGAGCATTATTGGATTACGTGTTAATTGACAGGCGCGCGAAAGAGAGACTTTTGGATGTTAATGTGCTGAGAGGTGCAACTGGAGGGATGTCTGATCATTATCTTGTGGAGGCTAAGGTGGAGATTTGTATGGGTTTTCAGAAAAAAAGAGTGAATGTTGGGGTGAAGAGGGTGGTGAGAGTAAGTGAGCTTGGGAAGGAGACTTGTGTGAGGAAGTACCAGGAGAGACTGAGTACAGAAAGGAAAAAGGTGAGAACAATGGAAGTAAGGAGAGTGGGGGAGGAATGGGATGTATTTAGGGAATCAGTGATGGATTGCGCAAAAGATGCTTGTGGCATGAGAAGAGTGGGAGGTGGGTTGATTAGAAAGGGTAGTGAGTGGTGGGATGAAGAAGTAAGAGTATTAGTGAAAGAGAAGAGAGAGGCATTTGGACGATTTTTGCAAGGAAAAAATGCAATTGAGTGGGAGACGTATAAAAGAAAGAGACAGGAGGTCAAGAGAAAGGTGCAAGATGTGAAAAAAAAGGGCAAATGAGAGTTGGGGTGAGAGAGTATCATTAAATTTTAGGGAGAATAAAAAGATGTTCTGGAAGGAGGTAAATAAAGTGCGTAAGACAAGGGAGCAAATGGGAACTTCAGTGAAGGGCGCAAATGGGGAGGTGATAACAAGTAGTGGTGATGTGAGAAGGAGATGGAGTGAGTATTTTGAAGGTTTGTTGAATGTGTTTGATGATAGAGTGGCAGATATAGGGTGTTTTGGTCGAGGTGGTGTGCAAAGTGAGAGGGTTAGGGAAAATGATTTGGTAAACAGAGAAGAGGTAGTAAAAGCTTTGCGGAAGATGAAAGCCGGCAAGACAGCAGGTTTGGATGGTATTGCAGTGGAATTTATTAAAAAAGGGGGTGACTGTATTGTTGACTGATTGGTAAGGTTATTTAATGTATGTATGACTCACGGTGAGGTGCCTGAGGATTGGCGGAATGCGTGCATAGTGCCATTGTACAAAGGCAAAGGGGATAAGAGTGAGTGCTCAAATTACAGAGGTATAAGTTTGTTGAGTATTCCTGGTAAATTATATGGGAAGGTATTGATTGAGAGGGTGAAGGCATGTACAGAGCATCAGATTGGGGAAGAGCAGTGTGGTTTCAGAAGTGGTAGAGGATGTGTGGATCAGGTGTTTGCTTTGAAGAATGTATGTGAGAAATACTTAGAAAAGCAAATGGATTTGTATGTAGCATTTATGCATCTGGAGAAGGCATATGATAGAGTTGATAGAGATGCTCTGTGGAAGGTATTAAGAATATATGGTGTGGGAGGCAAGTTGTTAGAAGCAGTGAAAAGTTTTTATCGAGGATGTAAGGCATGTGTACGTGTAGGAAGAGAGGAAAGTGATTGGTTCTCAGTGAATGTAGGTTTGCGGCAGGGGTGTGTGATGTCTCCATGGTTGTTTAATTTGTTTATGGATGGGGTTGTTAGGGAGGTGAATGCAAGAGTTTTGGAAAGAGGGGCAAGTATGAAGTCTGTTGGGGATGAGAGAGCTTGGGAAGTGAGTCAGTTGTTGTTCGCTGATGATACAGCGCTGGTGGCTGATTCATGTGAGAAACTGCAGAAGCTGGTGACTGAGTTTGGTAAAGTGTGTGAAAGAAGAAAGTTAAGAGTAAATGTGAATGAGAGCAAGGTTATTAGGTACAGTAGGGTTGAGGGTCAAGTCAATTGGGAGGTGAGTTTGAATGGAGAAAAACTGGAGGAAGTAAAGTGTTTTAGATATCTGGGAGTGGATCTGGCAGCGGATGGAACCATGGAAGCGGAAGTGGATCATAGGGTGGGGGAGGGGGCGAAAATTCTGGGAGCCTTGAAGAATGTGTGGAAGTCGAGAACATTATCTCGGAAAGCAAAAATGGGTATGTTTGATGGAATAGTGGTTCCAACAATGTTGTATGGTTGCGAGGCGTGGGCTATGGATAGAGTTGTGCGCAGGAGGATGGATGTGCTGGAAATGAGATGTTTGAGGACAATGTGTGGTGTGAGGTGGTTTGATCGAGTGAGTAACGTAAGGGTAAGAGAGATGTGTGGAAATAAAAAGAGCGTGGTTGAGAGAGCAGAAGAGGGTGTTTTGAAATGGTTTGGGCACATGGAGAGAATGAGTGAGGAAAGATTGACCAAGAGGATATATGTGTCGGAGGTGGAGGGAACGAGGAGAAGAGGGAGACCAAATTGGAGGTGGAAAGATGGAGTGAAAAAGATTTTGTGTGATCGGGGCCTGAACATGCAGGAGGGTGAAAGGAGGGCAAGGAATAGAGTGAATTGGAGCGATGTGGTATACCGGGGTTGATGTGCTGTCAGTGGATTGAATCAGGGCATGTGAAGCGTCTGGGGTAAACCATGGAAAGCTGTGTAGGTATGTATATTTGCGTGTGTGGACGTATGTATATACATGTGTATGTGGGTGGGTTGGGCCATTTCTTTCGTCTGTTTCCTTGCGCTACCTCGCAAACGCGGGAGACAGCGACAAGGCAAAAAAAAAAAAAAAATATATATATATATATATATATATATATATATATATATATATATATATATATATATATATATATATATATTTTTTTTTTTTTTGCTTTGTCGCTGTCTCCCGCGTTTGCGAGGTAGCGCAAGGAAACATATATATATATATATATATATATATATATATATATATATATATATATATGGATGGGGTTGTTAGGGAGGTGAATGCAAGAGTTTTGGAAAGAGGGGCAAGTATGAAGTCTGTTGGGGATGAGAGAGCTTGGGAAGTGAGTCAGTTGTTGTTCGCTGATGATACAGCGCTGGTGGCTGATTCATGTGAGAAACTGCAGAAGCTGGTGACTGAGTTTGGTAAAGTGTGTGGAAGAAGAAAGTTAAGAGTAAATGTGAATAAGAGCAAGGTTATTAGGTACAGTAGGGTTGAGGGTCAAGTCAATTGGGAGGTGAGTTTGAATGGAGAAAAACTGGAGGAAGTAAAGTGTTTTAGATATCTGGGAGTGGATCTGGCAGCGGATGGAACAATGGAAGCGGAAGTGGATCATAGGGTATGGGAGGGGGCGAAAATTCTGGGAGCCTTGAAGCATATGTGGAAGTCGAGAACATTATCTAGGAAATCAAAAATGGGTATGTTTGAAGGAATAGTGGTTCCAACAATGTTGTATGGTTGCGAGGCGTGGGCTATGGATAGAGTTGTGCGCAGGAGGATGGATGTGCTGGAAAGGAGATGTTTGAAGACAATGTGTGGTGTGAGGTGGTTTGATCGAGTAAGTAACGTAAGGGTAAGAGAGATGTGTGGAAAGAAAAAGAGCGTGGTTGAGAGAGCAGAAGAGGGTGTTTTGAAATGGTTTGGGCACATGGAGAGAATGAGTGAGGAAAGATTGACCAAGAGGATATATGTGTCGGAGGTGGAGGGAACGAGGAGAAGAGGGAGACCAAATTGGAGGTGGAACGATGGAGTGAAAAAGATTTTGTGTGATCGGGGCCTGAACATGCAGGAGGGTGAAAGGAGGGCAAGGAATAGAGTGAATTGGAGCGATGTGGTATACCGGGGTTGACGTGCTGTCAGTGGATTGAATCAGGGCATGTGAAGCGTCTGGGGTAAACCATGGAAAGCTGTGTAGGTATGTATATTTGCGTGTGTGGACGTATGTATATACATGTGTATGTGGGTGGGTTGGGCCATTTCTTTCGTCTGTTTCCTTGCGCTACCTCGCAAACGCGGAAGACAGCGACACAGCAAAAAAAAAAAAAATATATATATATATATATATATGTATGTGTGTGTGTGTGTGTGTGTGTGTGTGTGTGTGTGTGTGTGTGTGTGTGTGTGTGTGTGTGTGTGATATACAATAACCATGGAAATGAGATAAAGTGCCTAGAGAGAGATCAGATACATGCGATGAAGAAAAGTTGTCTTAAATTAAAATGTTGATACATTTTGTTTTCCAGACGGGTTATGTATCTGTTGGGTTGGCTTTACTGGAGGGAAATCTAAGTTTGAGCATGTTTACACAGTAAGTGCTTGGGGAAGAGTGGGAAGCCAACTAAAATACAGAAATGGGAAGGAATTGATTTATTAAAAAACGGTAAAATTCAAACACCGAAAACAAGTGAAATATTTCTTTAATGTTCAAACCTGATGAGTTAGAGTGCCATGACGAGTGGTGAGTCAGCCATAACCTCTGACGAGTAATGAGGCAACAAGTAAGAAGTGAGTAAGAAAACTTGGGTGAAAGTCAATGGAAAATGTTCTTGCTTGCCATCTACTGTGTTATAACTTGTGTGTGGTCTTTCCTGCATGCAATCTTTCCGTGATGGGAAGGAGAAGACCCGCTATAGTTACCAGACATCGGAAATTTGAGCCTTGGATACAAACACTTGAAGTGTTAATTTAGCTTGCTACTGCTTAGGGTGGCCTCCCTCCTCCACCAACCCCTTCAATTAACTCAAGCAATTTCCTCAAAGTTGTCCAGAGGTGCGCCGAAGGCAGGTATTTTGGTCTCTCTAGCGGGTGGTGTAGAGGTGAGTCTCCTGTACCTCCTGCTCGGCAGTAACGCTCAACCTCGGACACTGACACTGAGTCAGGAACTCGTAAAGCCTAGGTGTGTACACAGGTGCGTGCAGATGTACGGCTGTGTACACAGGTGCGTGCAGGTGTACGGCTGTGTACAGGTGCATGGGTTTGAGCAGGTGTACATGTGTGTGTAGGTGTACTGGTATGTAAGTGTGTACATGTTTACTGGTGTGTACAAAGGCTTGCAGTCTACAGGTGTGTATAGATATATGCTGGTGTACAGATCTATGCAGGTGTACAGGAGCGTACAGTTATGGGTAAGTGTGCAGGTGTTTACAGGCATTTGCAAGTGCAAAAGTGTGCGAAGGTGCATGTATGTGTACACTTATTTCTGGTGTATACGAGTGCACATATGTACGCATATGTATACCTGTGTTCAGATGTACATGTAACTGTACTAAGTGGTCAGACTGCAGGTGCAGGAGTGTGAGAAGTTATGGTTCATATCCTGGTAGCTTTATAGCTGATAATTTTCTGTTCAAACCTAACTTTATAATTCATAACCTGAAAACTTTCATAGAATATACGTTAATGTTGACGTTATGATTGTCTTAAAAATTTCTTCATTACCATCACTTGTTACATGTTGTGAGTTACATATCAGGATGTAACGTACCATCACTTGTTACATGTTGTGAGTTACATATCAGGATGTAACGTACCATTACTTGTTATATGTTGTGAGTTACATATCTGGGTTAAGTACTGAGATTTTGCAGAAAGGCAGGGCCAGCGCGTAGCGCAGGGCCAACATGCAGCACAGGGCCAGCACGTAGCGCAGGGCTAACACGTAGCGCGCAGGGCCAACAAGCAGCACAGGGCCAGCACGTAGCGCAGGGCCAACACGTAGCGCAGGGCCAGCACGTAGCGCAGGCCAGCACGTAGCGCAGGGCCAACACGCAGCACAGGGCCAGCACGTAGCGCAGGGCCAACACGCAGCACAGGGCCAGCACGTAGCGCAGGGCCAACACGTAGCGCAGGCCAGCACGTAGCGCAGGCTAGCACGTAGCGCAGGGCCAACACGCCGCGCAAGAAAGTTGGTAAAAACCTGAACTCTTTTTCTGAACATTATTCACAGTTTTTGTATCCCTGAGCTGCCACAATAGGCCTGAATATTGCTCTGAAGTTGGATATAACTTACCAGGTAAAATTCTGATAAAAGTAAATAATTCCACCTCGAGAATCTAATTCTTATTTTATAAGGACTTGTAGAAAAACAAAAGTAAAACACACCTAAAGACACAAAAAGGCATGTCATTACCTCATCAATCCCTCTTACACCACCTATCAAAGGCGCTCACAATGTTCACCTTGACTCCTCCTGACCATCACCTAGCGCTCATGCAACAGCCTCACCATCGTCACCTGTTGGCTGAGATCCCTCGTTCCAGCAACGAGCCCATGCAGGTTCTTCCATACAGCTACAAGAATAGCCTCATCCCAGCCGTTATGAACACCATCAAGTGTATAGTGGTATATAAATTTACGGTTTTCTTTCGCATTTGTAATGAAAAGTAAAGAAAAAAAATGACCCTTGCAACGTGTCTCTTTGGACAGAACTCCTGTTTATTGTATTTATTTTGTTTATTTTCTGCCTTTAACTATAGCTGATTTGATAACCTGTTTATCATTGTTTTTCTTGTCATTACTAATATGATTATTATAAATGATTTGAGTAATCAAAAAGTAAATAGGAATCTATCGTTAATGTTGTAGCCTGAGAATATTAGATGGAAAAAGTGGCATGCCGCAGGAATCAGCAGCCGTTCTCTTTCTCATTCTTTTTTTTCATGTTGGAAGTTCCAGTCAAGGACAAAAGTCCACATCACCACCAGTCCTTAAGAGAAACATAGAGAGGCTAATGCAAGGGAAAAAGAAAAGACAAGGGAAAGAATTTACGAATTCTGGAAGAAGTGGAAAACTTATCTTTTGAAAAGTAATAGGTCGTTTTTATTGGGAAAGAGATGAGAGAGCACAGAGTTCTAGAGCTTCGACGTGTAGGAAAAGAGACAGTTATCAAAACGGCCCACCGTGAGTCGTTAACGGCCACACAGAAGTCATGTGACCCAGCAGTTTGCTGAGTATTGCGTGTAGACGTCTAGCTAGTGGTGGGGGCACACAAGCAGCCAGCACTCGCGAACAAAATCCAAAGTGATATCTATAGAAGAGGGAAAATGAACTAACGTTGCGTCGTAGGGGAAAAGGATCAAATTTTGAAGTTAGCCTGAGGGAACTGATAAGTCGAAACTAGAACCATCCCAGATGTGAAAGCAAGACTACAAGGACGGATCAATCCTTTGCATAAACAGAGGAACAATACGGAAGAAAAGAGATTTCGACATCTTAACACGATTCTCAGTTTCTTAGAAGCAGGCTTAGCTATATCCGTAATGTAGGGTTTCCTAGATAAAGTGGATGTTTCAGAAATACCAAGTATGTTCAATGAATTAAAAGATGGAATACAGAACCGTCGAAGGGAGAGGAGAGTTGTGAAGAAATTCGATAGAGAGAAGGGAAGAAATTGTATCTTGGAGGTATTAAACTTTACCAGATTTCGTCTACCACACTGAGATAACTTGCTCAAGTCTAAGTTTACTGAGGAAGTTGTGACAGGACGAGATACAGATTTAGTGAGAAATGGATCAGAACTGAAGGATTTGGAGGAGTGCAACATTGATAGTCAGTGTATGAGTGCATTTCATCATCAGTAGAAGAAATGAAATCGCTGATCAAAAGGACAAAAAGAGTAGAAGAGACGGCGGGACCGTGATGGACACGGCTCTTGGTGGAGAATTGGGAAGATGCTGATCCAGCAACAACCTTGGGGATAGACTGGCTAGAGATATGAGGTAGGGAGGGAAGCCAAAAGAGGGGAGCTTAGAAATGAGACGACAATGCCACACTGTCAAAAACTTTGGATATGTCATGGGCATCTACATAAGATTCTCCTACATCTTTCAGGGACCAGACATTAATAACATAGGAAAGAATATCACCAGTGGATCTCGCCTTATGGAAGACATATTGATGATCAAAGAGAAGATGCAAGATTCAAGACATCTGAGGATATGAGAGCTGAGGATATGAGAACTGAGGAGGGATTCAAAGATTTTGGAAATGGCACGTAGAAGTCAAAGCAACAGGACGATAGCTAACGTTAGAACGGTGACCCTCCTTAGGGATGGGATGAATCAACGCAGGCTTTCAAGGATGAGGAAAGATCTAGTTTTTAAACATAAACGGAATAGACAAGGAAGCACAGGTGCAGCTTCAGAGGCACTGTCTTTCTGGACGCTGAGATGGATGTGATCAGGACCATAAGCCTTTGAAAACAAGGGCCATAAGTTTTGAAATATTATCTATAGTTCTGGGAAGACATTTGCT
The DNA here is from genome assembly GCF_036320965.1 of Panulirus ornatus. Lineage (NCBI taxonomy): Eukaryota > Metazoa > Arthropoda > Malacostraca > Decapoda > Palinuridae > Panulirus > Panulirus ornatus. Next base: position 948,907 of record NC_092242.1, read on the forward strand.
CCACTTGACAAATAATGCATTTCATGAATAGTCGCTGTTGACCATCAGATCCCTAAGAATACTTTATCAATCTGAGATTAGTCGTAATATGTTGCCGATAGGATATTGTCAAACTGCTTTTGATAAAGCATCTACAAGGAGTACGTGATTTAAGTTCCCTTGTCAGCAACAGTCCTCCTTCAAAAACAATAAAACAGGTTATGAACTGGAAATCGACACTCAGGCACAGACAATAAACCAAGAAAGTGGCCAATTATAGGAGCCTCCCCTTCACCACCTTTCATGTCTCGTTTTCTATCATGCCCCCAGTTACGGCAGTCTGATTGTACTGAGGCAAATAACCCGTGAAATTTCTTTAATAACTGGACAGATGGCGCTGAGATGAGGTGAAAGAGGGGAGGGGGAGAGGGGGGAGGAGGAGGGGGAGGGGGTGAATGAGAGAGGGTGGGAGAAGAGGGTGGGTGAGGGAAGTTGAGGGGGGGGGGGTTGAGTAGGGATGAGAGTAAAAGCGGGAGAGGGAATTCAGTTAGGGTTAGAGGAGGGTGTAGGATTGGGGGTTGAGACAGGTGAGGGGGGGGGGGGGTTAACTCGTTACCATCAAACACCGTGACCTGGACTAGATGGAGGACTTCTAAACCGGTTTTTACCTGTTCTTTAAATGGTGGAGATACTCATGTTATTAATGGAGGAGATACTCATGTAATTAATTGTGGAGATGCTCATGTAATTGATTGTGGAGATACTCATGTAATTAATTGTGGAGATGCTCATGTAATTAATGGTGGAGATACTCATGTAATTAATTGTGGAGATGCTCATGTAATTGATTGTGGAGATACTCATGTAATTAATGCTCCAGTTTGTTTTTCGCCTCCATGTGACTGGGTAGTTACGGCACCATGTGACTGGGCACTGACCATTTACTACTCGATATGACAGGATAATTGTGGCTCCATCTGATTGGATATTTACAGCTCCATGTAACTGAATAGTCACGGTTTCATAAGATTGGATTATCATATCTCCGGGTGATTGAATGATTACGGTTACACATGATTGGATAGTTACGGTTCCATGTTATTAAATAGTTTAGGGAATATCAGTGATTTCGTATTCCAATAATGGTATAGTGAAGTAGTGTACATGAGGTATATTGAAGTATGTTCTAAATAGGGTATACTGAAGTATACTGTATGTAGGGTATATCAAGCAATCAACAACAATACTGAGGCATATTATACGCAAGGTATACTTAAGTATACTGTGCGCAGAGTTTACTAAGGAATGCTGTACGTAAGGTTATACCGAAATATATTGTACGTAAGGTATACTAAAGTATATTGCATGTAAGGTATACTGAAATACACTGTACGAAAAGCATACCAAAGTATACTGTGCGTAAAGTAAAACAGCGGGAAAGGAAGCGTTGGCTGAAGGGTTATTTATTTTCCTACTGTGAGTGTTAGTGGGGAGAGGTATGAAGGTCAGGGGAGAGTTTAGGGCAAAACACTTTCAGAAATAGTCACAAACTACGAAAACCTCACATAACCAACACCACAGCAGCCAAGATCTATAGCGGAAATGCATCAGGGTTGATACTGTATGCAGCTGGGCAGCCCATTGTATGTGGGGAGGCGGGGGCCACTCCATAAGCTGACCTGTTGATTTCTATAAGTGCATCATGTGCCTTTAAGATTTGCTGACCTTTATAACTCTCATATGAGCCACTATCACTTGTCATCCAGGTGTAACATTTTTATCGAGGATGTAAGACGTGTACGAGTAGGAAGAGAGGAAAGTGATTGGTTCCCAGTGAAGGTCGGTTTGCGGCAGGGGTGCGTGATGTCTCCATGGTTGTTTATTTTGTTTATGGATGGGGTTGTTAGGGAGGTAAATGCAGGAGTTTTGGAAAGAGGGGCAAGTATACAGCCTGTTGTGGATGAGAGGGTTTGGGAAGTGAGTCAGTTGTTGTTCGCTGATGATACAGTGCTGGTAGCTGATTCGGGTGAGAAACTGTAGAGGCTGGTGACTGAGTGTGTAAAGTGTGTGAAAGAAGAAAGCTGAGAGTAAATGTGAATAAGAGCAAGGTTATTAGGTACAGTAGGGTTGTAGACGAGTCAATTGGGAGGTAAGTTTGAATGGAGGAAAAACTGTAGGAAGTGATGTGTTTTAGATATCTGGGAGTGGATTTAACAGCGGATGGAACCATGGAAGCGGAAGTGAGTCACAGCGTTGGGGAGGGGCTAAGGTTCTGGGAGCGTTGAAGAATGTGTGGAAGGCGAGAATATTATCTCGGAAAGCAAAAATGGGTATGTTTGAAGAAATAGTGGTTCCAACAATGTTATATGGTTGTGAGGCGTGGGCTATAAATAGGGTTGTGCGGAGGAGGGTGGATGTGTTAGAAATGAAATGCTTGAGGACAATATGTGGTGTGAGGCGGTTTAATCGAGTAAACAATGAAAGGGTAAGAGAGATGTGTGGTAATAAAAAGAGTGTGGTTGAGAGAGCAGAAGAGGGTGCATTGAAATGGTTTGGTCACATGGAGAGAATGAGTGAGGAAAGATTGACAAAGAGGATATATGTGTCAGAGGTAGGGGGAACGAGAAGTAGGAGACCAAATTGGAGGTGGAAGGATGGAGTGAAAAAGATTTTGAGCGATCGGGGGCTGAACATACAGGAGGGTGAAAGGCGTGCCAGGAATAGAGTGAATTGGAACGATGTGGTATGCCGGGGTTGACGTGCTGTCAATGGACTGAACCAGGGCATGTGAAGCGTCTGGGGTAAACCAAGGAAAGTTTTGTGGGGCCTAGATATGGAAAGGGAGCTGTGGTTTCGGTGCATTACACATTACAGCTAGAGACTTAGTGTGAACGAATGTGGCCCTTGTTATCTTTTCCTAGCGCTACCTCGCGTGCGTGCGGGGAGAGGGGTGGGTGCCATTTCATGTGTGGCAGGGTGGCGACGGGAATGGCTGAGAGCAGTAAATATGAATATGTACATGCACTAAATTTCGTTTTATGCTAAGGACGATCGTTTTTCAGTATTAAGTTTTATTTGGTTGAGTGGCAGTATAGCGGACCACTGTATGACTTACATTCATATGTGTATCTTCTTGTATTTTGTCTGTCTCTCCTTACGTATAAACTCTCCTTAGGTATAAATCGGGTGATATACATATATAACCATTGTTGCTATCAACAGATGGAGACGCATACGACATCTGGCAACCCTTTCCTCTTCACTTTATTCTCTCGATCATTTGGACTGGCTGGATGTACTTATGTATCATCCTATCAGCGTTAAGCTACTAAGTCGTTAAGGAGACGGGGACTCAGCGAATGGGCGTTCGGTCATGATTGCTGGAGTTCTGGTGATTCTATTTCTCTGGTGGGGTTATGATTTGGTTAGTCTCTTTGTGTGTGTGTGTGTGTGTGTGTGTGTGTGTGTGTGTGTGTGTGTTATTGCTTATTGATTGTTACCCTGCTTCAGCTGTCCCACCTACGAAAGGAACTTTGCCAGAAATATCATATTACAGTAGGAGGTTAAGTATACATCTTGTATGTCCTCTGATCTACACTGAAGAATGACGGCAGAAATTACGAATGATAGTGAGGCGTTACTCTAAACAGTAAGAGGAGATATGGTAAAGTTAGCAAGGCTTAATCACCGCAAGGTAGTGTATATTGGAGGGAAGCAGTAGTAGAGTAGATTAAGAGACGAGGATCGTCATTCCGGAGACAGAGGTACTTTTTAGCCAGCTTGCGAGAAGACATGTCAGCCTAAAGTAGGAGTTGAAGACTGGGTTAGCTTGAGGTTACTGACCAGGCCTAGATAGATAAGAATTTCCATCCCAGTTCACACTCGTATATCACTAGTGAAATGAAGTAAACAGGAAATGGACAAATGATTGTCAAGATAAAGCAAAATTAGCTTTAATGTATATTATTGCCGGGAGTATAATCCTACAACTTAATAAACTAACTTCATATGCTGTCAGCGAAATACAATGCATTATTACACTTTGAGAAATGTAGAATGATTAAAAGAACGAACATTAACTTGCGGGTTAGCAATATATACCGTACCAATTGTTAACTAATGACTACTTACAGCAGACAGGTGTCAAATTTATGTTGATAATTGCTTAGGTGGAGTTCAGCTGAACTAGATAAGATAGGTGCATCTCCTTACAACTCTCTCTACACTGATACAACCAATGAATATAAGAATAAGCTTTGCTTTGCTGTCATATATAGACCTCTAAAATGAAAGAAAGACATTGAAATAACACTAAAAGACGAGAAGAAAATCATCTTTAACCCAAAATTGTGCTAGAGAAGGATGTAACACCCTTACAGGAAATCAAGAGAGCTTGGCTGAGGATACTTTACAAACCAACCAGTTATCAGGCCTCTTTGAAGCAACAATATTGATCTGTAGAAGTATCTAGAAATGATTACTGTACAGAATATGAATTTGTTAGAACAAACAGAAAAAAAACAAATTTGAATGAGTAATGCTCGCAATGTTCAAAAGTACTAGACAGATCTCTTTGATTTTCATGAATTGATGAGACGTGGAGCACTTTTTGAAACAATTTTATTCTTAATGAAAATGAGATCGCACCAATAATGATGAAAACGACCAGTATAAATTCCAAATCAGACTGGGTGACTAGGAAAATGGGACAAATTCAGCATAAGTAAATAAAATATAAGAAGTTAAATTAAATGAAAACAAGATGGTTATGTATTCCTGAGAATATAAAAACAGCGTACAAGAAAAATAAAGGCAAAACATATATATGAACATAAAAAAGTTTTTATAAATGTTGAAAATAGCCCCAAGGAATTCTTCAAATACCTTAAAGGAAAAAATAAAGATACAGTAGGATCGCTAGCACACGAACAAGGGAAAAAAGATATAGCGCCAAAGAAAAGGGCTGCATTCAAGACAAATTCTTTAAATCTTTATCTACATGAGCATGAGAAGAGTGGGAGGTGGGTTGATTAGAAAGGGTAGTGAGTGGTGGGATGAAGTAGTAAGATTATTAGTGAAAGAGAAGAGAGAGGCATTTGGACGATTTTTGCAGGGAAAAAATGCAATTGAGTGGGAAATGTATAAAAGAAAGAGACAGGAGGTCAAGAGAAAGGTGCAAGAGGTGAAAAAGAGGGCAAATGAGAGTTGGGGTGAGAGAGTATCATTAAATTTTAGGGAGAATAAAAAGATGTTCTGGAAGGAGGTAAATAAAGTGCGTAAGACAAGGGAGCAAATGGGAACTTCAGTGAAGGGCGCAAATGGGGAGGTGATAACAAGTAGTGGTGATGTGAGAAGATGGAGTGAGTATTTTGAAGGTTTGTTGAATGTGTTTGATGATAGAGTGGCAGATATAGGGTGTTTTGGTCGAGGTGGTGTGCAAAGTGAGAGGGTTAGGGAAAATGATTTGGTAAACAGAGAAGAGGTAGTAAAGGCTTTGCGGAAGATGAAAGCCGGCAAGGCAGCAGGTTTGGATGGTATTGCAGTGGAATTTATTAAAAAAGGGGTGACTGTATTATTGACTGGTTGGTAAGGTTATTTAATGTATGTATGACTCATGGTGAGGTGCCTGAGGATTGGCGGAATGAGTGCATAGTGCCATTGTACAAAGGCAAAGGGGATAAGAGTGAGTGCTCAAATTACAGAAGTATAAGTTTGATGAGTATTCCTGGTAAATTATATGGGAGGGTATTGATTGAGACGGTGAAGGCATGTACAGAGCATCAGATTGGGGAAGAGCAGTGTGGTTTCAGAAGTGGTAGAGGATGTGTGGATCAGGTGTTTGCTTTGAAGAATGTATGTGAGAAATACTTAGAAAAGCAAATGGATTTGTATGTAGCATTTATGGATCTGGAAAAGGCATATGATAGAGTTGATAGAGATGCTCTGTGGAAGGTATTAAGAATATATGGTGTGGGATTCAAGTTGTTAGAAGCAGTGAAAAGTTTTTATCGAGGATGTAAGGCATGTGTACGTGTAGGAAGAGAGGAAAGTGATTGGTTCTCAGTAAATGTAGGTTTACGGCAGGGGTGTGTGATGTCTCCATGGTTGTTTAATTTGTTTATGGATGGGTTGTTAGGGAGGTGAATGCAAGAGTTTTGGAAAGAGGGGCAAGTATGAAGTCTGTTGGGGATGACAGAGCTTGGGAAGTGAGTCAGTTGTTGTTCGCTGATGATACAGCGTTGGTGGCTGATTCATGTGAGAAACTGCAGAAGCTGCTGACTGAGTTTGGTAAAGCGTGTGAAAGAAGAAAGTTAAGAGTAAATGCGAATAAGAGCAAGGTTATTAGGTACAGTAGGGTTGAGGGTCAAGTCAATTGGGAGATAAGTTTGAATGGAGAAAAACTGGAGGAAGTAAAGTGTTTTAGATATCTGGGAGTGGATCTGGCAGTGGATGGAACCATGGAAGCGGAAGTGGATCATAGGGTGGGGGAGGGGGCGAAAATCCTGGGAGCCTTGAAGAATGTGTGGAAGTCGAGAACATTATCTCTGAAAGCAAAAATGGGTATGTTTGAAGGAATAGTGATTCCAACAATGTTGTATGGTTGCGAGGCGTGGGCTATGGAAAGAGTTGTGTGCAGGAGGATGGATGTGCTGGAAATGAGATGTTTGAGGACATTGTGTGGTGTGAGGTGGTTTGATCGAGTAAGTAACATAAGGGTAAGAGAGATGTGTGGAAATAAAAAGAGCGTGGTTGAGGGAGCAGAAGAGGGTGTTTTGAAATGGTTTGGGCACATGGAGAGAATGAGTGAGGAAAGATTGACCAAGAGGATATATGTGTCGGAGGTGGAGGGAACGAGGAGAAGTGGGAGACCAAATTGGAGGTGGAAAGATGGAGTGAAAAAGATTTTGTGTGATCGGGGCCTGAACATGCAGGAGGGTGAAAGGAGGGCAAGGAATAGAGTGAATTGGAGTCGATGTGGTATACAGGGGTTGACGTGCTGTCAGTGGATTGAAGCAAGGCATGTGAAGCGTCTGGGGTAAACCATGGAAAGCTGTGTAGGTATGTATATTTGCGTGTGTGGACGTGTGTATGTACATGTGTATGGGGGGGGGGGGGGTTGGGCCATTTCTTTCGTCTGTTTCCTTGCGCTACCTCGCAAACGCGGGAGACAGCGACAAAGTATAAAAAAAAAAAAAAAAAAAAAAAAATATATATATATATATATATATATATATATATATATATATATATATATATATATATATATATATATATATATATATATATATATATATATATATATCTTTCATACTATTCGCCATTTCCCGCGTTAGCGAGGTAGCGTTAAGAACAGAGGACTGGGCCTTTGAGGGAATATCCTCACCTGGCCCCCTTCTCTGTTCCTTCTTTTGGAAAATTGAAAAAAAAAAAAAGAACGAGTAGGGAGGATTTCCAGCCCCCTCTCCCATCCCTTTTAGTCGCCTTCTACGACAAGAGGGGAATACGTGGGAAGTATTCTTTCTCCCCTATCCTCCGGGAGGATGGATATATATATATATATATATATATATATATATATATATATATATATATATATATATATATATATATATATATATATTACTATGAATCCAAGGGGAAAATGAAACACGATAAGTTCCCAAGTGCACTTTCGTGTAATAATCAAATCATCAGAGGAGACACAAGAGAGAAATATAAGTCAGTTGATATACATCAAAGAGACGAAGCTAGGACGCCATTTATTATACTTGATCTCCGTTTCCCGTGTCAGCGAGGTTGCGCCAGGAAAAGAAAAGACAAAACGCCATATTCATTCACACTCAGTCTTTAGCTGTTATGCGTAATGCACCAAAACCGCAACTCCCTATCCACATCCAGGCCCCCCAGATCTTTCCATGGTTTATCCCAGGAGTTTCACATGCCGTGGTTCAGTCCAGTGACAGCGCGTCGACCCCGGTATACCACATCGTTCCAATTCACTCCATTCCTTGTACGCCTCTCACCCTCCTGTATGTTTAGGCCCCAATCTCTCAAGATCTTTTTCACTCCATCCTTCCATCTCCAATACGATCTCCTGCTTTTCTTTGTTTCCTTCAACTCTGACATATCCTCTTTGTCAATCTTTCCTAACACATTCTCTCCATATGTCCAAACCATTTCAACACAAGCTCTGCTGCTCCCTCAATCACACTCTTTTTATGACCACACATCCCTCTTGCCCCTTCATTATTTACTCGATCAAACCACCTCAAACCACCTTAAACACTTCATTTCCAATATATCCACCGTCCTCCGTATAAACTTATTTATTGCCCATGCCTCGCAATCATATGATATTGTTGGAACCATTATTCCATCAAACATACCCATTTTTGCTCTCCGAGAAAACGTTCTCTTCCGCCACACATTCTTTATCATTCTCAGAACCTTCGCCCCCTTCCCCATCCTATGTCTCACTTCCACTTCCATGGTTCCATCCGCTGCTAAGTCCACTCTCTGACATCTAAAACACTTCACTCTCTCCAATTTTTCTCCATTCAAACTTACATCCCAACTAACTTGTCTGCTGAACCCAACAACCTTGCTAAGATCTTATTCACATTTACTCTCAGCTTCCTCCTTTCACATACTTTTCCAAACTCAGTCACCAACTTCTGCAGTATCTCACTCGAATCAGCCTACATTGCTGTATCATCGGCGAACAACAATTGACTCACTTCCCAGGCCCTCTCGTTCCCAACAGACTGCATACTAGCCCCTCTCTCCATAACTCTTTCATTTACCTTCCTAACCACCACATTCATAAACGAATCAAACAACCATGGGGACATCACACACCCCTGCTACAGATCGACCTTCACTGGGACCCTTCACTTTCCTCTCTTCCAACTCGTACTTATGCCTTACATCCTTGACAATAACTTTTCACTGCTTCTAGCAGCTCACCTCTCACACCTTCCACACCTTCCATCTCTATCAGTCCTATCATATGCCTTCTCCAGATCCATAAATGCTTCATACAAATTCATCTGTTTTTCTTAATGTTTCTCACACACATTCTTCAAAGCAAACATCTGATCCACACATCCTCTATTACTTCTGAAACCACACTGCTCCTCCCCAGTCTGATGCTCTGTACATGCCTTCACCTTTAGTCAATACCCTCCCAGACAATTTTCCAAGAAAACTCAAGAAACTTATGCCTCTGTAGTTTGAACACTCACCTTTATCCCTTTTGCCTTTGTCCATTGGCACTGTATATGCATTCCGCAAATCTCAGGTACCTCTCCATGATCCATACATATATTGAATCTCCTTACCAACCGATCAAAAACACAGCCACCTCCCTTCTTAATGAATTGAACTGCAATACCGTCTAAACCCGCCGCCTTGCCGGAATTCATCTTCCGCAAGGCATTCAATACCTCCTTTCTCTTAAGCAAACCATTCTCCCTGACCCTCTCACTCCGCACACCACCCCGACCAAAACACCCTACATCTGCCACTCTATCATCAAACACATTCAAGAAACCTTTAAAGTACTCACTTCATCTCCTCATTTTATAACTACCTATTATCACTTCCCCCCCTTGCCTTCTGCACAGATGTTCCCATTTGTTCTCTTGTATTTCGCACATTATTTGCCTCCTTCTAAAGCATCTTTTTATTCTTTCTAAAGTTTAATGATACACTCTTAACTCAACAGTCATTTGACCTCTTTTTCAGCCCTTGCACCATCCTCTCGACCTCCCTTGCTTTCTTTTATACATCTCCCAGTCATTTGCACTCCTTCCTTATAAGCATCGTCCAAACGCCTCTCTTTTCTCTTTCACTAACAACTTTACTTCACCCCACCATTCACTACTCTTTCTAATCCGTCTAACTCCCACCTTTCTCATGCACATGAATCTTTTGCACATGTCGTCACTGTTTCCTTGAATACATCCCATTCCTCACCCACTCTCCTCACGTCATTTGTTCTCACCTTTTGCCATTCTACACTCAATCTCTCCTGGTACGGCTGAGTCTTAGAGAAAAATCCTGACCTCGACAGTTTTTATGTTCCTATATTTTGCAAATATTGGAGAAGGGAGGATTTACAGCCCAGGCTTTTAATCATGTCACTTGCCTTTTACGGCATGCAGGAATCAACTGAGTAGTATTCTTTCTCCCTTATCCCCCGGGATGACGTATTTCTACCAAGTTAGTTTATCGTTCACAGTGACACCTAAAAGGAGAGTGAACTGAATGACCTGGAGGGGACCGGGGCCAAGGGCGGCAGTAAGGAGTGGGACGTAGTTGGAAGCTGTATTGAAGTGTATGACTGCGGTTTTGGCTTGGTTGATAGTGGTATGGTGTGGTTGGCTGTGATTCAGTTCTGGAGAATATATAAGATGATCTGGAAGGTGATGTATTTGATGGTGTCAGTGCTGACACCAGTGGTAGAGTTGTCAAGTATGGTTGTGCAAATGAGCAAACACAATAGTTCCCAATATGTGGTAATCACAGTCTCAATGTACATACAGCGCAGACCAGCCGTATACATAACAACGACACAGTGCAGGACATATATTTAGCGTGTGAAAACTAGAGGCTCACTACACACACAAGCGTAGTTGAAACATACGCACGATGCATAAGTTTCAGGGTTTAAGTAATATCAAATGCATGACAACCAGAGGCCAGACATGCGATAGGGGTTGATTTGGATACAGTACACGACAGTGTGAGGGGTGGGGGTAGGTTACGAGTGCGAGTATTGATTCTTTTAGTCATTCTGAATGTTTAACCTTCACTTATTTGTATGACTCAATCAGTTGCCTCCTGGCCTGGTTACCTGACCAAGCCCAAGCTGGCTGCCCTCATACGTGGCTGGGTGGCCAAGTCCTCGGTGGTTGCTTTCTGGCAGAGAGCAATTATGTGTCCAAGTCTTTGTTATCTTTTCCCTGGCAAACTGTCGCCTTTAACTTCCTGTTTCTGGTGGGGCCTCACACGCAGAGGTTTTCCATGCACCAATATCCTATAACTGCTGTCTTTCATTTTTGTTTGTCTGTCTGTCATTTAGTCTGTCTGTTTCTCTGTCAACCTCCTGGTTTATTGCCAGGCTAACTAATCAGTCTGTCTATCTGTCAATCGCACTGACTTCCAGTAACCCCATCAACTCAATCGTCGAGACAAAGATAATAGATAAGACTCCCTTTCCATCCCTCCGCATCAACTCCCACACCCCATACATCACCGTTACACCCCTCCTGCGTCACCGTCGCACACCGTGCGTTACCGTCGCACACCCCCTGCGTCACACTGCTGAGTCACAGCCACACGCCAGATATGGCTCTGATTTTATGTTACAACAGAAATATTTGGTTCATGAAAAAAACGAAAGTGAAAACTGTGTAATTATGTGAACAGATATTGTACCAGTGGGAGGGGAAGGGGGTTCTGTGGAGAAGAGACAGTGAGAAGGTTAGCTGCGGAGAGATGGATATGCGTAGGAAAGTGGCTATGGCAAGATAGTCTGTGAGTTGGTGGGAAGCGGGCAAGTGGCTGTGGGAGGATAGTTTGTGTGGAGGAGGGCTTAAGGGGAAGTGGCTGAGGCAAGGTGGGCCGTGAGGAGGTGGGTCATAGGGAAGTGGGTTGTGTGGCAGGTGGTCTGTGACAGAGTAAAGAAAAGTGCTGATAACAGATGACCTGGTAGTCTATAGCGAGGTCGTCTGCTATAAGTTGTGAAGACTGAGACAGAACAAAGAAGGCGGAGGCCCCTAATCATACAGCAAGTGTGACAAAAATAAACTAAGATAGCACATAATGTCGTATACTGACACGGAAATTATATAGGAATGAATGAATGAATGGAGAATATACAATGATGTAATCTCAGCCGCTATCTTCCCTGGAAGGAAGTTTGTAAGTTTGTAAAGTATGAAAAAAAAATGCTGAAATATGTTTAGATAATAATATTAGCTTTGAACAGGTTTCTTCACAGATAACTGATATCATTAATACAAAATTTTCAAGTCATGATCTTAATAAATCATCTTCTGATACAATATCTTCAGATAGTTTGTATCATTGTTCTATAATTCTACTGCTGAGTAACTTTTACCCATGTTCATATGACATCAATCCTTTACCTTAAAGCCATAATTTCTAGTCACTGCATCTCTGTTAGATATGAAGAAATTATTGTGAATCATACCGTCAAAATCATTAAGTACTTTGAAACCTTATGGTAGACCTGGGATCTTGCGAATTTTAGAGAGAATAAAATTCAATATCATCTGAGTCTTACCACATAAGCTATTTTTCTGAGTGACGGAATTAGTTTTGTTGGTCTTCTTTGTATTCTCTTTGGTCTCTCTTCGTATTTCATAAACATTGGTGACCAGAGGAGCATAGTGCATTCTTAATGTGATCTAACTAAGGCGTTGTAGAGATTTTTTTTCCTTGACGTCGGAGGCTTCAGTCACGAACAAAAGACCGTGCCTTAATTGAACTATAAAGCGGTAAATGGAAATGAAAAAGAAAAGACAAGGAAAAATGTTTGCGAATGTTGAAGGAAGTGGAAAATCTGCTAAAATGCGCCAGGTCATATTTACTGGGAAGGTAACGAGAAGTTCCAAGATTCGAGGTGAAGGGAAACAGACAATTATCAAAACGGCCCACCAATCCGTTGTCAACGTTCTCACAGTAATCATGCGACGCAGCAGCTTGTCGAATATTGCGTTGTCTAGCTAGTGATGGAGGCACACAAGTATCCAGTTCTCAGCAGCAAAAACCAAAGTAATACTTACAGAAGAGAGAAAGTGAGCTAGCATTGCGGTGTAGGGCAAGGTAGTCAATTTTTGGAGTTAGCCTGAGAGAGTTTATATATCGGATCGCTTTCGACTCAACTCTGTCAAGTAAGGATGCAGAGCTAGAGCCAACCCACATGTGAGAACAGCACTCCATACAAGGACAGATTAATCCTTTATATAAACAGAGCCACAGTCGAGGGCTGCGTCTGGATCAACTATATTCGCTAACTCTGCAGCTGAAATTTCATTTCGGTAAGATAACAGAAATTCGCAAAAATCAAGAATGAGGAAAATTATTGCAAATTACCTAATTACTATGCACATAGAAGATCTATCAGATCTAATATGAAATAATTGAAGCGAAAAGATATGTACATGCTGAAGGAGAGAGAGAGAGAGAGAGAGAGAGAGAGAGAGAGAGAGAGAGAGAGAGAGAGAGAGAGAGAGAGAGAGAGAGAGAGAGAGAGAGAGAGAGAGAGAGAGAGAGAGAGAGAGAGAGAGAGAGACAAGTTGGGGAGTTCCTCATTTGTGTTCTCAGCTGTGACGTAATGATCTAGCACTGTTCCCAGTCTATACCTAACCTACTGTCTCCGGTCATGACCACACGCGTAGAAACACGTCAGAAAATTTTCAAAGAGCGTAGAGCAGTTGCTCTGGGACAGCCAGAGTATAGAGTAGTTGTACTGTATGAGCCATAGAGCACTGGTCAGCTCCTAGACCGTCGTGTGAGCCATAGAGCCCTGGTCAGCTCCTGTACTAAGCACAGCAGCTGCTCCCCGGGCAGTGGCTGGCCACCCAGGAGGACTGCACAATGTGCACATTATCTTAGTTTACGACAATTTTGCAGCTGGGTGATAACAGTGAGCACCCTCGCCCACGGAGCTGATACGCCCTAATCGTCAGCTGGACTTTCCGCAACAACCTTACGACCCGACCATATTTTCGCCCTTGTATCGCCTTTCTGCAAAGCCTGATGTTGCCTGGGCTCTGTCTTTCTAAATTGGGGGAGAGGGACTCAAACTATCATTTATCTGTCTCTCAGAGTCGAATTTTACCTGTTTACCTGGAGGATGCCGGGGTTCACCCTGCCCCTCCCCACAACCTGGGATCAAGACCGACCTCATCACAACTGGGGAGGTTACCTGCAGGAAGGCTATGTCTACCCTTGTCTTCGCTGAACTGGATTCAAGATCAGTTTGCAGTCAGCTTGAAGTCCGGCTTGAATTATTTCATGACAATCATACTTTCATTCAGTAAAGCCTGATCACCACATTTCCAACGTCTTCACAATGCTAGGCTCAAGCACGGATAACTTTCTGTTCCCTATAATCTTCTTCGCTATATCTTGATCTTCACTGCTAAGGTCATCATCACCAAACATTCGATATCACTAACCTTTGACCTACGGGTAAGGTTAAACATTATATATATATGTATATATATATATATATATATATATATATATATATATATATATATATATATATATATATATATATATATATATATATATATATATATATATTATCCCTGGGGATAGGGGATTAAGAATACTTCCCACGTATTCCCTGCGTGTCGTAGAAGGCGACTAAAAGGGGAGGGAGCGGGGGGCTGGAAATCCTCCCCTCTCTTTTTTTTTTTAATTTTCCAAAAGAAGGAACAGAGGGGGCCAGGTGAGGATATTCCAAAAAAGGCCCAGTCCTCTGTTCTTAGCGCTACCTCGCTAACGCGGGAAATGGCGAATAGTTTAAAAAATAGGGAAAAACTGGAGGAAGTAAAGTGTTTTAGATATCTGGGAGTGGATCTGGCAGCGGATGGAACCATGGAAGCGGAAGTGAATCATTGGGTGGGGGAGGGGGCGAAAATTCTGGGAGCCTTGAAGAATGTTTGGAAGTCAAGAACATTATCTCGGAAAGCAAGAATGGGTATGTTTGAAGGAATAGTGGTTCCAACAATGTTGTATGGTTGCGAGGCGTGGGCTATGGATAGAGTTGTGCGCAGGAGGGTGGATGTGCTGGAAATGAGATGTTTGAGGACAATATGTGGTGTGAGGTGGTTTGATCGAGTAAGTAATGTAAGGGTAAGAGAGATGTGTGGAAATAAAAAGAGTGTGGTTGACAGAGCAGAAGAGGGTGTTTTGAAATGATTTGGTCACATGGAGAGAATGAGTGAGGAAAGGTTGACCAAGAGGATATATGTGTCAAAGGTGGAGGGAACAAGGAGAAGTGGGAGACCAAATTGGAGGTGGAAAGATGGAGTGAAAAAGATTTTGAGTGATCGGGGCCTGAACATGCAGGAGGGTGAAAGGCGTGCAAGGAATAGAGTTAATTGGAACGATGTGGTATACCGGGGTCGACGTGCTGTCAATGGATTGAACCAGGTCTTGTGAAGCATCTGGGGTAAACCATGGAAAGTTGTGTGGGGCCTGGATGTGGAAAGGGAGCTGTGGTTTCGGTGCAATATTACATGACAGCTAGAGACTGAGTGTGAACGAATGGGGCCTTTGGTGTCTTTTCCTAGCGCTACCTCGCACACATGAGGGGGGAGGGGGATGTTATTCCATGTGTGGCGAGGTGGCGATTGGAACAAATAAAGGCAGATAGTATGAATTATGTACATGTGTATATATGTATATGTCTGTGTGTGTATATATATGTGTACATTGAGATGTATAGGTATGTATATTTGCGTGTGTGCACGTGTATGTATATACATGTGTATGTGGGCGGGTTGGGCCATTCTTTCGTCTGTTTCCTTGCGCTACCTCGCTAACGCGGGAGACAGCGACAAAGCAAAATGAAAATATATATATATATATAATATATATATATATATATATATATATATATATATATATATATATATATATATATATATATATATATATATATTTATAAATGGCGTTTACTCGTCATTATGACACTGAATTTTGCTGTTAAATGAAGTCAATTTTTGAATATTTCTGTTCCTTTGCATCTTATTTACTCTGTACATATGGGTGACTGACAGCATTATGATAAATTTTCCAAGATAATTTCAAGTATAGAAGTGTTTGAATATCTTAACTTTCAACTTTGAAACAAAAAGTTTTTTGAGCTAAAAAGTAGCCTGCAATTTTTCGCATTCTTCTCTGAAAAATAGATTTACTTTAAAAATTCATTATAAGAAGTATTTTTCATGCTGAATACAAATCTGGTGTTAAAATGAAGTTTAGTCGTCTTTATGACACTCAATTTAGCTGTTAAATGAAGTCAATTTTTAAATATTTCTGTTCCTTTGCATCGTATCTACTCTGTACTTATGGGTGACTGACAGCATCATGATATATTTTCCAAGATTATTTCAAGTATAGAAGTGTTTGAATATCTGATTTTTCAGTTTTGAAACAAAAAGTTTTTTGAGCAAAAAAAAAATACCCTGAACTATTACCTTCAATTTTTCGCATTTTTCTCAGAAGAATAGATTTCCTTTAAAAATTCATTATGAAAAGTATTTTTCGTGCGGAATACAAATCTGGTGTTAAAATGACGTTTTGAAGTCAACTTTTTAAATATTTCTGTTCCTTTGCATCGTATTTACTCTGTACATATGGATGAGTGACAGCATTTTGATACACTTTCCAAAATAATTTCAAGTATAGAAGTGTTTTAATATCTGACTTTTCAGTTTTGAAACAAAAAGTTTTTTTGAGCTAAAAAGTAGCCTGAACCTTCAATTTTTCGCAATTTTCTCAGAAAAATAGATTTACTTTAAAAATTCATTATAAGAAGTATTTTTCATGCTGAATGCAAATCTGGTGTTAGAATGACGTTTACTCGTCTTAATGACCCTCAATTTAGCAGTTAAATGAAGTCAATTTTTTAAATATATCTGTTCCTTTGCATCGTATTTACTCTGTACATATGGATGAGTGACAGCATCATGATATATTTTCGAAGATTATTTCAAGTACAGAAGTGTTTGAATATTTGATTTTTCAGTTTTGAAACTAAAAGTTTTTATGAGCAAAAAAATACCCTGAACCTTCAATTTTTCGCATTTTCATCAGAAAAATAGATTTCCTTTAAAAATTCACTATAAGAAGTATTTTTCGTGCTAAATACAAATCTGATGTTAAAATGACGTTTACTCGTCTTTATGACACTCAATGTAACTGTTAAATGAAGTCAATTTTTAAATATTTCTGTTTCTTTGCATCGTATTTACCCTGTACTTATGGGTGACTGACATTATCATGATGTGTTTCCAAGATTATTTCAAGTATAGAAGTGTTTGAATGTCAGTTTTGAAACGAAAAGTTTTTTGAGCAAAAAATTACCCTGAACTAATACCTTCAATTTTTGGCATTTTTCTCTGAAAAATAGATTTACTTTAAAAATTCATTATAAGAGGTATTTTCCATGCTGAATACAAATCAGGTGTTAAAATGACGTTTGCTCGTCTTTATGACACTCAGTTTAGCTATTAAATGAAGTCAATATTTAAATATTTCTGTTCCTTTGCATCATATTTAGTCTGCACGAATGGGTGACTGACAGCATTATGATACATTTTCCAAAATTATTTCAAGTATAGAAGTGTTTGAATATCTTAACTTTCAATTTTGAAACAAAAAGTTTTTTGAGCTAAAAAGTAGCCTGAACTATTACCTTCAATTTTTCGCATTTTCTCTGAAAAATAGATTTTCTTTAAAAATTCATTATAAGAAGTATTTTTCATGCTGAATACAAATCTGGTGTTAAAATGACGTTTACTCGTCTTAATGACCCTCAATTTAGCAGTTAAATGAAGTCAATTTTTAAATATTTCTGTTCCTTTGCATCGTATTTACTCTGTACATATGGGTGACTGACAGCATGATGATATATTTTCCAAGATTATTTCAAGTACAGAAGTGTTTGAATATCTGATTTTTCAGTTTTGAAAAAGTTTTTTAAGCAAAAACATAACCTGAACTATTACCTCCAATTTCTCGGATATTTCTCAGAAAAATAGATTTCCTTTAAAAAATCATAAGAAGCATTTCTCATGCTGAATACAAATCTGGTGTTAAAATGACGTTTAGTCGTCTTTACGACACACAATTAAGCTGTTAAATGAAGTCAATTTTTAAATATTTCTGTTCCTTTGCATCGTATTTAGTCTGTACTTATGGGTGACTGCCATTATCATGATGTATTTCCAAGATTATTTCAAGTACAGAAGTGTTTGAATATCTGATTTTTCAGTTTTGAAACAAAAAGTTTCTGAGCAAAAAAATACCCTGAACTATTACCTTCAATTTTTCGCATTTTCCTCAGAAAAGCAAAAGAATACCCTATTACCTTCAATTTTTCGCATTTTCCTCAGAAAAATATATTTCCTATAAAAATTCATTATAAAAGGTATTTTTCGTGTTGAATACAAATCTGGTGTTAAAATGACGTTTAGTCGTCATTATGACTCTCAATTTAGCTGTTAAATGAAGTCAATCTTTAAATATTTCTGGTCCTATGCATCGTATTTGCTCTGTACATATGGGTAACTGACAGAATTATGATATATTTTCCAAGATTATTTCAAGTATAGAAGTGTTTGAATATCTGATTTTTCAGTTTTGAAACAAAAAGTTTTTTTTCTTTCTCAGAAAAATTGATTTCCTTTAAAAATTCATTATAAGAAGTATTTTTCGTGCTGAATACAAATCTGGTGTTAAAATGACGTTTAGTCGCCTTTATGACCCTCAATTTAGCAGTTAAATGAAGTCAATTTTTAAATATTTCTGTTCCTTTGCATCGTATGTACTCTGTACATATGGGTGACAGCATCATGATATATTTTCCAAGATTATTTCAAGTATAGAAGTGTTTGAATGTCTGATTTTTCAATTTTGAATCAAAAAGTTTTTTGACGAAAAGAATAACTTCAATTTTTCGCATTTTTCTCAGAAAAATAGATTTCCTTTAAAAATTCATTATAAGAAGAATTTTTCATGCTGAATACAAATCTGGTGTTAAAATGACGTTTACGCGTCTTTATGACACTCAATTTTGCTGTTAAATGAAGTCAATTTTTAAATATTTCTGTTCCTTTGCATCGTATTTACTCTGTACATATGTGTGACTGACAGCATTATGATACATTTTCCAAGATAATTTCAAGTATGGAAGTGTTTGAATATCTTAACTTCAAATTTTGAAACAAAAAGTTTTTTGAGCTAAAAGGTAGCCTGAACTTATTACCTTCAATTTTTGGCATTTTTCTCTGAAAAATAGATTTAATTTAAAAACTCATCATAAGAAGATAATTTCAAGTATAGGAGTGTTTGAATATCTGATTTTTCATTTTTGAAACAAAAAGTTTTTTGAGCTAAAAAGTAGCCTGAACTATTACCTTCAATTTTTCGCACTTTTCTCAGAAAAATAGATGTCCTTTAAAAACTCATTATAAGAAGAATTTTTCATGCTGAATACAAATCTGGTGTTAAAATGACGTTTACTCGTCTTAATGACCCTCAATTTAGCCGTTAAATGAAGTCAATTTTTTAAATATTTCTGTTCCTTTGCATCGTATTTACTCTGTACATATGGGTGACAGACAGCATCAGGATATATTTTCCAAGATTATTTCAAGTATAGAAGTGTTTGAACATCTGATTTTTCAGTTTTGAAACAAAATGTTTTTTGAGCAAAAAAATACCCTGAACCCTTCAATTTTTCGCATTTTCTTCAGAAAAATAGATTTTCTTTAAAAATTCACTATAAGAAGTATTTTTCATGCTGAATACAAATCTGGTGTTAAAATGACGTTTACTCGTCTTTATGACACTCAATGTAGCTGTTAAATGAAGTCAATTCTTAAATATTTCTCTTCCTTTGCATCGTATTTACTCTGTACTTATGGGTGACTGACATTATCATGATGTGTTTCCAAGACTATTTCAAGTATAGAAGTGTTTGAACATCTGATCTTTCATCTTTGAAACAAAAAGTTTTTTGAGCAAAAAATTACCCTGAACGAATACCTTCAATTTTTCGCATTTTTCTCAGAAAAATAGATTTCCTTGAAAAATTCGTTATAAGAAGTATTCTCATGCTGAATACAAATCTGGTGTTAAAATGACGTTTACTCGTATTTATGACACTCAATTTTGCTATTAAATGAAGTCAATTTTTAAATATTTCTGTTCGTTTGCATCGTATTTACTCTGTATATATGGGTGACTGACAGCATTATGATACATTTTCCAAGATAATTTCAAGTATAGAAGTGTTTGAATATCTTAACTTTCAACTTTGAAACAAAAAGTTTTTTGAGCTAAGAAGTAGCCTGAACTATTACCTTCAATTTTTCGCATTTTTCTCAGAAAAATAGATTTCCTTTAAAAATTTATTATAAGAAGTATTTTTCGTGCTGATTATAAATTTGGTGTTAAAATGACGTTTAGTCGTCTTTATGACCCTCAATTTAGCAGTTAAATGAAGTCAATTTTTAAATATTTCTGTTCCTTTGCATCGCATTTACTCTGTACATATGGGTGAGTGACAGCATCATGATATATTTTCCAAGATTATTTCAAGTATAGAAGTGTTTCAATATCTGATTTTTCAATTTTGAAACAAAAAGTTTTTTGAGCAAAAAAAGACCCTGAACTATCACCTACAATTTTTCGCATTTTTCTCAGAAAAATAGATTTCCTTTAGAAATTCATTATAAGAAGTATTTTTCATGCTGAATACAAATCTGGTGTTAAAATGACGTTTATGCGTCTTCATGACACTCAATTTTGCTTTTAAATGAAGTCAATATTTAAATATTTCTGTTCCTTTGCATCGTATTTACTCTGTACATATGGGGAACTGACAGCATTGTGATACATTTTCCAAGATAATTTCAAGTATAGAGGTGTTTGAATATCTTAACTTTCAAATTTGAAACAAAAAGTTTTTTGAGCTAAAAAGTAGCCTGAACTTTCAATTTTTCGTATTTTTCTCAGAAAAGTAGATTTCCTTTAAAAATTCATTGTAAGAAGTATTTTTCATGCTGAATACAAATCTAGTGTTGAAATGACGTTAGTCGTCTTTATGACATTCAATTTAACAGTTAAATGAAGTCAATTTTTAGATATTTTTGTTCCTTTGCATCGTATTTACTCTGTACACTTGGGTGACTGATAGCATTATGATACATTTTCGAAGATAATTTCAAGTATAGAAGTGTTTGAGTATCTGACTTTTCAGTTTTGAAACAAAAAGTTTTTTGAGCTAAAAAGTAGCCTGAACCCTCAATTGTTTGCACTTTTCTCAGAAAAATAGATTTACTTTAAAAATTCATTATAAGAAGTATTTTTCATGATGAATACAAATCTTATGTTAAAATGACGTTTACTCGTCTTAATGACCCTCAATTTAGCAGTTAAATGAAGTCAATTTTTTAAATATTTCTGTTCCCTTGCATCGTATTTACTCTGTACATATGGGTGACTGACAGCATCAGGATATATTTTCTAAGATTATTTCAAGTATAGAAGTGTTTGAATATGTGATTTTTCAGTTTTGAAAAAAATGTTTTTTGAGCAAAAAAATACCCTGAACTATTACCTACAATTTTTCGCATTTTACTCAAAAAAATAGATTTCCTTTAAAAATTCACTATAAGAAGCATTTTTCATGCTGAATACGAATCTGATGTTAAAATGACGTTTCCTCGTCTATATGACACTCAATGTAGCTGTTAAATGAAGTCAATTTTTAAATATTTCTGTTCCTTTACATCGTATTTACTCTGTACTTATGGGTGACTGACATTATCATGATGTGTTTCCAAAATTATTTCTAGTATAGAAGTGTTTGAATATCTGATTTTTCAGTTTTGAAGCAAAAAGTTTTTTTGGGAAAAAAACTACCTTCAATTTTATGCATTTTTCTCAGAAAAATAGATTTCCTTTAAAAATTCGTTATAAGAAGTATTTCTCATGCTGAATACAAATCTGGTGTTAAAATGACGTTTAGTCGTCTTTATGACCCTCAATTTAGCAGTTAAATGAAGTCAATTTTTAAATATATCTGTTCCTTTGCATAATATTTACTCTGTACATATAGGCGACTGACAGCATGATGATATATTTTCCAAGATTATTTCAAGTATAGAAGTGTTTGAATATCTGATTTTTCAGTTTTGAAACAAAAAGTTTTTTGAGGAAAAAATGCCCTGAACTCTTACCTTCAATTTTTCGCATTTTTCTCAGAAAAATAGATATCCTTTAAAAATTCATTATAAGAAGTATTTTTCGTGCTGAATACAAATCTGGTGTTAAAATGACGTTTAGTCGTCTTTATGACCCTCAATTTAGCAGTTAAATGAAGTCAATTTTTAAAAATTTCTGTTCCTTTGCATCGTATTTACTCTGTACATATGGGTGAGTGACAGCATCATGATATATTTTCCAAGATTATTTCAAGTATAGAAGGGCTTGAATATCTGATTTTTCAATTTGAAACAAAAAGTTTTTTGACGAAAAAGATACCCTGAACCTTCAATTTTCAATTTCAATTTTTTGCATTTTTCTCAGAAAATTAGATATCCTTTAAAAATTCATTATAAGAAGTATTTTTCATGCTGAATACAAATCTGGTGTTAAGATGACGTTCACGCGCTTTTATGACACTCAATTTTGCTGTTAAATGAAGTCAATTTTTAAATATTTTTGTTCTTTTGCATCGTATTTACTCTGTACATATGGGTGACTGACAGCATTATGATACATTTTCCAAAATAATTTCAAGTATAGAAGTGTTTGAATATCTTAATTTCAATTTTGAAACAAAACATTTTTTGAGCTAAAAAGTAGCCTGAACTATTACCTTTAATTTTTCGCATTTTTCTCAGAAAAATAGATTTCCTTTAAAAATTTATTATAAGAAGTATTTCTCATGCTGAATACAAATCTGGTGTTAAAATGACGTTTAGTCGTCTTTATGACATTCAATTTAACAGTTAAATGAATTCAATTTTTAAATATTTCTGTTCCTTTGCATCGTATTTACTCTGTACATATGGGTGACTAACAGCATTATGATACATTTTCCAAGATAATTTCAAGTATAGAAGTGTTTGAATATCTGACTTTTCAGTTTTGAAACAAAAAGTTTTTTGAGCTAAAAAGAAGCCTGAAGAATTACCTTCAATTTCTCGCACTTTTCTCAGAAAAATAGTTTTACTTTAAAAATTCATTATAAGAAGTATTTTTCATGCTGAATACAAATCTGGTGTTAAAATGACGTTTACTCGTCTTAATGACCCTCAATTTAGCAGTTAAATGAAGTCAATTTTTTAAATATTTCTGTTCCTTTTCATCGTATTTAATCTGTACATATGGGTGACTGACATTATCATCATGTGTTTCCAAGAATATCTGAAGTATAGAAGTGTTTGAATATTTGATTTTTCAGTTTTGAAACAAAAAGTTCGTTGAGCAAAAAAATACCCTTCAATTTTCGCATTTTCCTCAGAAAAATAGATTTCCTTTAAAAATTCACTATAAGAAGTATTTTTCATGCTGAATACAAATCTGGTGTTAAAATGACGTTTACTCGTCTTTATGACAATGTAGCTGTTAAATGAAGTCAATTTTTAAATATTTCTGTTCCTTTGCATTGTATTTACTCAGTACTTCAGTATAGAAGTGTTTGAATATCTGATTTTTCAGTTTTGAAACAAAAAGTTTTTTGAGCAAAAAATTACCCTGAACTAGTACCTTCAATTTTTCGCATTTTTCTCCGAAAGATAGATTTCCTTTAAAAATCCGTTATAAGAAGTATTTTTCATGCTGAATACAAATCTTGTGTTAAAATGACGTTTACTCGTATTTATGACACTGAAATTTGCTGTTAAATGAAGTCAATTTTTAAATATTTCTGTTCCTTTGCATCGTATTTACTCTGTACTTATGGGTGACTGAATGCATTATGATACATATTTCAAGATAATATCAATTATAGAAGTGTTTGAATATCTTAACTTTCAATTTTGAAAGAAAAAGTTTTTTGGGCCGAAAAGTAGCGTGAACTATTACCTTCAATTTTCGGCATTTTTCTCAGAAAAATAGATTTCTTTAAAAATTCATTATAAGAAGTATTTTACATGCTGAACACAAATCTGGTGTTAAAATGACGTTTAGTCGTCTTTATGACATTCAATTTAACAGTTAAATGAAGTCAATTTTTAAATATTTCTGTTCCTTTGCATCGTATTTACTCTGTACATATGGGTGACTGACAGCATTATGATATATTTTCCAAGATAATTTCAAGTATAGAAGTGTTTGAATATCTTAACTTTCAATTTTGAAACAAAAAGTTTTTTGAGCTAAAAAGTAGCCTTCAATTTTTCGCATTTTTCTCAGAAAAATAGATTCCTTTAAAAATTCATTATAAGAAGTATTTTTCATGCTGAATACAAATCTGGTGTTAAAATGACGTTTAGTCGTCTTTATGACACTCAATTTAGCTGTTAAATGAAGTCAATTTTTAAATATTTCTGTTCCTTTGCATCGTATTTACTCTGTACATATGGGTGACTGACAGCATTATGATACATTTTCCAAGATAATTTCAAGTATAGAAGTGTTTGAATATCTTAACTTTCAATTTTGAAACAAAAAGTTTATTGAGCTAAAAAGTAGCCTGACCTATAACCTTCAATTTTTCGCATTTTTGTCAGAAAAATAGATTTCCTTTAAAAATTCGTTATAAGAAGTATTTCTCATGCTGAATAGAAATCTGGTGTTAAAATGACGTTTACTCGTGTTTATGACACTCGATTTTGCTGTTAAATGAAGTCAGTTTTTAGATATTTCTGTTCCTTTGCATCGTATTGACTCTGTACGTATCGGTGACTGACAGTATTATGATATATTTTCCAAGATTATTTCAAGTATAGAAGTGTTTGAATATCTTAACTTTCAATTTTGAAACAAAAAGTTTTTTGAGCTAAAAAGTAGCCTTTAATTTTTCGCATTATTCTCGGAAAAATAAATTTACTTAAAAAATTCACTGTAAGAAGTACTTTTCATGCTGAATACAAATATTGTGTTAAAATGACGTTTCGTCGTCTTTATGACCCTGAATTTAGAAGTTAAATGAAGTCAATTTTTAAATATTTCTGTTCCTTTGCATCGTATTTACTCTGTACATATGGGTGACTGACAGCATGATGATATATTTTCCAAGATTATTTCAAGTATAGAAGTGTTTGAATATCTGTTTTTTCAGTTTTGAAACAAAAAGTTTTTTGAGCAAAAAAATAACCTGAACTAATACCTTCAATTTCTCGGATATTTCTCAGAAAAATAGATTTCTTTTAAAAATTCATAATTATTTTTCATGCTGAATACAAATCTGGTGTTAAAATGACGTTTAGTCGTCTTTATGACACTCAATTTAGCTGTTAAATGAAGTCAATTTTTTAAATATTTTTGTTCCTTTGCATCGTATTTGCTCTGTACTTATGGGTGACTGATATTATGATGATGTATTTCCAAGATTATTTCAATTACAGAAGTGTTTGAATATCTGATTTCTCAGTTTTGAAACAAAAAGTTTTCTGAGCAAAAAAATACCCTGAACTATTACCTTCAATTGTTCGCATTTTCTTTAGAAAAATAGATTTCCTTTAGATATTCAATATAAGAAGTATTTTTCATGCTGAATACAAATCTTGTGTTAAAGTGACGTTTACTTGTCTTTATGACACTCATTTTAGCTGTTAAATGAAGCAAATTTTTAAATATTTCTGTTCCATTGCATCGTACTTAGTCTGTACTTATTCGTGACTGACCGCATCATGATATATTTTCCAAGATTATTTCAAGTATAGAAGTGTTTGAATATCTTAACTTTCAACTTTGAAACAAAAAAATTTTTTAAGCAAAAAATACCCGAACTATATCTTCAATTTTTCGCATTTTCCTCAGAAAAATAGATTTCCTTAAAAATTCATTATAAAGATTATTTTTCGTGCTGAATACAAATCTGGTGTTAAAATGACGTTTAGTCATCTTTATGACTCTCAATTTAGTAGTTAAATGAAGTCAATTTTTAAATATTTCTGTTCCTTTGCATCGTATTTACTCTGTACATATGGTTGACTGACAGCATTATGATATATTTTCCAAAATCATTTCAAGTATAGCAGTGTTTGAATAACTTAACTCTCACTTTTGAAAAAAAGATTTTTTTGAGCTGAAAAGTAGCCTCTTTTTCGCATTTTCCTCAGAAAAATAGATTTCCATGAAAAATTCATTATAAGAAGTATTTTTCATGCTGAATAGAAATTTCTTTTTTTTTATTACTATACTTTGTCGCTGTCTCCCGCGTTTGCGAGGTAGCGCAAGGAAACAGACGAAAGAAATGCCCCCCCCCCCCATACACATGTATATACATACGTCCACACATGCAAATATACATACTTACACTGCTTTCCATGGTTTACCCCAGACGCTTCACATGCCTTGATTCAATCCACTGACAACACGTCAACCCCGGTATACCACATCGCTCCAATTCACTCTATTCCTTGCCCTCCTTTCACCCTCCTGCATGTTCAGGCCCCGATCACACAAAATCTTTTTCACTCCATCTTTCCACCTCCAATTTGGTCTCCCTCTTCTCCTCGTTCCCTCCACCTCCGACACATATATCCTCTTGGTCAATCTTTCCTCACTCATTCTCTCCATGTGCCCAAACCACTTCAAAACACCCTCTTCTGCTCTCTCAACCACGCTCTTTTTATTTCCACACATCTCTCTTACCCTTACGTTACTCACTCGATCAAACCACCTCACACCACACATTGTCCTCAAACATCTCATTTCCAGCACATCTATCCTCCTGCGCACAACTCTATCCATAGCCCACGCCTCGCAACCATACAACATTGTTGGAACCACTATTCCTTCAAACATACCCATTTTTGCTTTCCGAGATAATGTTCTCGACTTCCACACATTCTTCAAGGCCCCCAGAATTTTCGCCCCCTCCCCCACCCTATGATCCACTTCCGCTTCCATGGTTCCATCCGCTGCCAGATCCACTCCCAGATATCTAAAACACTTCACTTCCTACAGTTTCTCTCCATTCAAACTCACCTCCCAATTGACTTGACCCTCAACCCCTACTGTACCTAATAACCTTGCTCTTATTCACATTTACTCTTAACTTTCTTCTTTCACACACTTTACCAAACTCAGTCACCAGCTTGTGCAGTTTCTCACATGAATCAGCCACCAGCGCTGTATCATCAGCGAACAACAACTGACTCACTTCCCAAGCTCTCTCATCCCCAACAGACTTCATACTTGCCCCTCTTTCCAAAACTCTTGCATTTACCTCCCTAACAACCCCATCCATAAACAAATTAAACAACCATGGAGACATCACACACCCCTGCCGCAAACCTACATTCTCTGAGAACCAATCACTTTCCTCTCTTCCTACACGTACACATGCCTTACATCCTCGATAAAAACTTTTCACTGCTTCTAACAACTTTCCTCCCACACCATATATTCTTAATACCTTCCACAGAGCATCTCTATCAACTCTATCATATGCCTTCTCCAGATCCATAAATGCTACATACAAATCCATTTGCTTTTCTAAGTATTTCTCACATACATTCTTCAAAGCAAACACCTGATCCACACATCCTCTACCACTTCTGAAACCACACTGCTCTTCCCCAATCTGATGATCTGTACATGCCCTCACTCTCTCAATCAATACCCTCCCATATAATTTACCAGGAATACTCAACAAACTTATACCTCTGTAATTTGAGCACTCACTCTTATCCCCTTTGCCTTTGTACAATGGCACTATGCACGCATTCCGCCAATCCTCAGGCACCTCACCATGAGTCATACATACATTAAATAACCTTACCAACCCGTCAACAATACAGTCACTGAATAGAAATATGGTGTTAAAATGACGTTTAGTCGTCTTTATGACACTCAATTTAGCTGTTAAATGAAGTCAATTATTAAATATTTCTGTTCCTTTTCATCGCATTTATTCTGTACATATGGGTGACTGACAGCATTATGATACATTTTCCAAGATTATTTCAAGTATAGAAGTGTTTGAATATCTGATTTTTCAGTTTTGAAAAAAAAGTTTTTTGAGCAAAAAATGCCCTTCAATTTTTCGCATTTTCTCAGAAAAATAGATTTCCTTTAAAAATCTATTATAAGAAGTATTTTTCGTGCTGAATACAAATCTGGTGTTAAAATGACGTTTAGTCGTCTTTATGACCGTCAATTTAGCAGTTAAATGAAGTCAATTTTTAAATATTTCTGTTCCTTTGCATCGTATTTACTCTGTACATATGGGTGAGTGACAGCATCATGATATATTTTCCAAGATTATTTCAAGTATAGAAGTGTTTGAATATCTGAGTTTTCAATTTTGAAACAAAGAGTTTTTTGACGAAAAAAATACCCTGAACTATTACCTTCAATTTTTCGCATTTTTCTCAGAAAAATAGATTTTCTTTAAAAATTCATTATAAAAAGCATTCTTCATGCTGAATACAAATCTGGTGTTAAAATGACGTTTAGTCGTTTTTATGACACTCAATTTTGTTGT
Organism: Panulirus ornatus; assembly: GCF_036320965.1. Taxonomy (NCBI): domain Eukaryota; kingdom Metazoa; phylum Arthropoda; class Malacostraca; order Decapoda; family Palinuridae; genus Panulirus; species Panulirus ornatus. Next base: position 977,330 of record NC_092242.1, read on the forward strand.
TAAATGAAGTCAATTTTTAAATATTTCTGTTCCTTTACATCATATTTACTCTGTACATATGGGTGACTGACAGCATTATGATACATTTTCAAAGATAATTTCAAGTATAGAAGTGTTTGAATATCTTAACTTTCAAATTTGAACTATGAATTTTTTTGAATTTTTCGCATTTTTCTCAGAAAAATAGATTTCCTTTAAAAATTCATTATAAGAAGCATTTTTTATGCTGAATACAAAACTGGTGTTAAAATGACGTTTAGTCGTCTTTATGACATTCAATTTAACAGTTAAATGAAGTCAATTTTTAGATATTTCTGTTCCTTTGCATCGTATTTACTCTGTGCATATGGGTGACTGACAGCATTATGATACATTTTCGAAGATAATATGATGTATAGAAGTGTTTGAATATCTTAACTTTCAATTTTGAAACAAAAAGTTTTTTGAGCTAAGAAGTAGCCTGAACTATTACCTTCAATTTTTCGCATTTTTCTCAGAAAAATAGATTTCCTTTAAAAATTAATTATAAGAAGTATTTTTCATGCTGAATACAAATCTGGTGTTAAAATGACGTTTAGTCGTCTTTATGACATTCAGTTTAACAGTTAAATGAAGTCAATTTTTAAATATTTCTCTTCCTTTGCATCGTATTTACTCTGTACATATGGGTGACTGACAGCCTGATGATATATTTTCCAAGATTACTTCAAGTATAGAAGTGTTTGAATATCTGATTTTTCAGTTTTGAAACAAAAAGTTTTTTGAGCAAAAAAATAACCTGAACTATTACCCTCAATTTCTCGGATAATTATCAGAAAAATAGATTTCCTTTAAAAATTCATAAGAAGTATTTTTCATGCTGAATACAAATCTGGTGTTAAAATGACGTTTAGTCGTCTTGATGACACTCAATTTAGCTGTTAAATGAAGTCAATTATTAAATATTTCTGTTCCTTTGCATCGTATTTACTCTGTACATATGGGTGACTGACAGCATTATGATGTATTTTCTAAAATCATTTCAAATATAGAAGTGTTTGAATAACTTAACTCTCCATTTTGAAAAAAAAGATTTTTTTGACGAAAAAAATACTCTGAAGTATTACCTTAAATTTTTCGCATTTTTCTCAGAAAAATAGATTTCCTTTAAAAATTCATTATAAGAAGTATTTTTCATGCTGAATACAAATCTGGTGTTAAAATGACGTTTAGTCGTCTTTATGACACTCAATTTTGGTGTTAAATGAAGTCAATTTTTATATATTTCTGTTCCTTTGCATCGTATTTACGCTGTACATATGGGTGACTGACAGCATTATGATACATTTTCCAAGATAATTTCAAGTATAGAAGTGTTTGAATATATTAACTTTCAATTTTGAAACAAAAAGTTTTTTTGACCTAAAAAGTAGCCTGAACCTTCAATTTTTCGCACTTTTCTCAGAATAATAGATTTCCTTTAAAAATTCATTATAAGAAGTATTTTTCATGCTGAATACAAATCTGGTGTTAAAATGACGTTTACTCGTCTTAATGACTCTCAATTTAGCAGTTAAATGAAGTCAATTTTTTAAATATTTCTGTTCCTTTGCATCGTATTTACTCTGTACATATGGGTGAGTGACAGCATCATGATATATTTTCCAAGTTTATTTCAAGTATAGAAGTGTTTGAATATCTGAGTTTTCAATTTTGAAACAAAGAGTTTTTTGACGAAAAAAATACCCTGAACTATTACCTTCAATTTTTCGCATTTTTCTCAGAAAAATAGATTTTCTTTAAAAATTCATTATAAAAAGCATGTTTCATGCTGAATACAAATCTGGTGTTAAAATGACGTTTAGTCGTCTTTATGACACTCAATTTTGTTGTTAAATGAAGTAAATTTTTAAATATTTCTGTTCCTTTACACCATATTTACTCTGTACATATGGGTGACTGACAGCATTATGATACATTTTCAAAGATAATTTCAAGTATAGAAGTGTTTGAATATCTTAACTTTCAATTTTGAAAAAAAAAGTTTTTGAGCTAAAAATAGCCTGAACTATTATCTTGAATTTTTCGCATTTTTCTCAGAAAAATAGATTTCCTTGAAAAATTCGTTATAAGAAGGATTTCTCATGCTGACTACAAATCTGGTGTTAAAATGACGTTTACTCGTATTTATGACACTCAATGTAGCTGTTAAATGAAGTCAGTTTTTAAATATTTCTGTTCCTTTGCATCGTATTTACTCTGTACATATGGGTGACTAACAGCATTATGATACATTTTCTAAGATAATTTCAAATATAGAGGTGTTTGAATATCTTAACTTTCAATTTTGAACACAAAGTTTTTTGAGCTAAAAAGTAGCCTGAACCTTCAATTTTTGGCATTTTTCTCTGAAAAATAGATTTACTTTAAAAATTCATTATAAGAAGTATTTTTCATGCTGAATATAAATCTGGTGTTAAAATGACGTTTACTCGTCTTTATGACACTCAATTTAGCAGTAAAATGAAGTCAATATTTAAATATTTCTGTTCCTTTGCATCGTATTTAGTCTGTACGTATGGGTGACTGACAGCATTATGATATATTTTCCAAGATTATTTCAAGTATAGAAGAATTTGAATATCTTAACTGTCAATTTTGAAACTAAAAGGTTTTTGAGCTAAAAAGTAGCCTGAACTATAACCTTCAATTTTTCGCATTTTTCTCGGAATAATAGATTTACTTTAAAAATTCATTATAAGAAGTATTTTTCATGCTGAATACAAATCTTGTTTTAAAATGACGTTTAATCGTCTTTATAACCCTCAATTTAGAAGTTAAATGAAGTCAATTTTTAAATATTTCTGTTCCTTTGCATCGTATTTACTCTGTACACATGGGTGACTGACAGCATGATGATATATTTTCCAAGATTATTTCAAGTATAGAAGTGTTTGAATATCTGATTTTTCAGTTTTGAAACAAAAAGTTTTTTGAGCAAAATAATAACCTGAACTATTTCCTTCAATTTCTCGGATGTTTCTCTGAAAAATAGATTTCCTTTATAAATTCATAAGAAGTATTTTTCATGCTGAATACAAATCTGGTGTTAAAATGACGTTTGGTCGTCTTTATGACACTCAATTTAGCTGTTAAATGAAGTCAATTTTTAAATATTTCTGTTCCTTTGCATCGTATTTAATCTGTACTTATTGGTGACTGACATTATCATGATGTGTTTCCAAGGTTATTTCAGGTACAGAAGTGTTTGAATATCTGATTTTTCAGTTTTGAAACAAAGAGTTTTCTGAGCAAAAAAGTAACCCTGAACTATTACCTTCAATTGCTCGCATTTATTTCAGAAAAATAGATTTCCTTTAAATATTCAATATAAAAAGTATTTTTCTTGCTGAATACAAATCTGGTTTTAAAATGACATTTAATCGTCTTTATGATAGTCGATTTAGCAGTTAAATGAATTTAATTTTTAAATATTTCTTTTCCTTTGCATCGTATTTACTCTGTACATATTGGTAACTGACAGGATTATGATATATTTTCCAAGATTATTTCAAGTATAGAAGTGTTTGAATATCTTAACTTTCAATTTTGAAACAAAAAATTTTTTGAGCTAAAAAATACCTTCAATTTTTCGTATTTTTCTCAGAAAAATAGATTTTCTTTAAAAATTCATTATAAGAATTAATTTTCATGCTGAATACAAATCTGGTGTTAAAATGACGTTTAGTCGTCTTTATGACACTTAATTTAGCAGTTAAATGAAGTCAATTTTTAAATATTTTTGTTCCTTTGCATTCTTTTCCTTTACTCTGTACATATGGGTGACTGACAGCATCATGATATATTTTCCAAGATTATTTCAGGTATAGAGGTGTTTGAATATCTGATTTTTCAGTTTTGAAACAAAAAGTTTTTTGAGCAAAAAAATGCCCTGTCGTAGAAGGCGACTAGAGGGGACGGGAGCAGGGGCCAGAAATCCTCCCCTCCTTGTATTTTAACTTTCTAAAATGGGAAACAGAAGGAGTCACGCGGGGAGTGCTCATCCTCCTCGTAGACTCAGATTGGGGTGTCTAAATGTGTGTGGATGTAACCAAGATGTGAAAAAAGGAGAGATAGGTAGTATGTTTGAGGAAAGGAACCTGGATGTTTTGGCTCTGAGTGAAACGAAGGTTAAGGGTAAAGGGGAAGAGTGGTTTGGGAATGTCTTGGGAATAAAGTCGGGGGTTAGTGAGAGGACAAGAACAAGGGAAGGAGTAGCAGTACTCCTGAAACAGTTGTGGGAGTATGTGATAGAATGTAAGAAAGTAAATTCTAGATTAATATTTGTAAAACTGAAAGTTGATGGAGAGAGATGGGTGATTATTGGTGGATATGCGCCTGGGCATGAGAAGAAAGATTATGAGAGGCAAGTGTTTTGGGAGCAGCTGAATGAGTGTGTTAGTGGTTTTGATGCACAAGACCGGGTTATAGTGATAGGTGATTTGAATGCAAAGGTGAGTAATGTGGCAGTTGAGGGAAGAATTGGTATACATGGGGTGTTCAGTGTTGTGAATGGAAATGGTGAAGAGCTTGTAGATTTATGTGCTGAAAAAGGACTGGTGATTGGGAATACCTGGTTTAAAAAGCGAGATATACATAAGTATACGTATGTAAGTTGGAGAGATGGCCAGAGAGCGTTATTGGATTACGTGTTAATTGACAGGCGCGCGAAAGAGAGTTTTGAATGTTAATGTGCTGAGAGGTGCAACTGGAGGGATGTCTGATCATTATCTTGTGGAGGCGAAGGTGAAGATTTGTAGGGGTTTTCAGAAAAGAAGAGAGAATGTTGGGTTGAAGAGGGTGGTGAGAGTAAGTGAGCTTGGGAAGGGGACTTGTGCGAGGAAGTACCAGGAGAGACTGAGTACAGAATGGAAAAAGGTGAGAACAAAGGAGGTAAGGGGAGTGGGGGAGGAATGGGATGTATTTAGTGAAGCAGTGATGGCTTGCGCAAAAGATGCTTGTGGCATGAGAAGAGTGGGAGCTGGGTTGATTAAAAAGGGTAGTGAGTGGTGCGATGAACAAGTAAGATTATTAGTGAAAGAGAAGAGAGAGGCATTTGGACGATTTTGCAGGGAAAAAAATGCAAATGAGTGGGAGATGTATAAAAGAAAGAGACAGGAGGTCAAGAGAAAGGTGCAAGAGGTGAAAAAGAGGGCAAATGAGAGTTGGGGTGAGAGAGTATCATCAAATTTTAGGGAGAATAAAAAGATGTTCTGGAAGGAGGTAAATAAAGTGCGTTAGACAAGGGAGCAAATGGGAACTTCAGTGAAGGGGGCTAATGGGGAGGTGATAACAAGTAGTGGTGATGTGAGGAGATGGAGTGAGTATTTTGAAGGTTTGTTGAATGTGTTTGATGATAGAGTGGCAGATATAGTGTGTTTTGTTCGAGGTGGTGTGCAAAGTGAGAGGGTTAGGGAAAATGATATGGTAAACAAAGAAGAGGTAGTAAAAGCTTTGCGGAAGATGAAAGCCGGCAAGGCAGCAGGATTGGATGGTATTGCAGTGGAATTTATTAAAAAAGGGTGTGACTGTATTGTTGACTGGTTGGTAAGGTTAATTAATGTATGTATGTTTCATGGTGATGTGCCTGAGGATTGGCGGAATGCGTGCATAGTGCCATTGTACAAAGGCAAAGGGGATAAGAGTGAGTGCTCAAACTACAGAGGTATAAGTTTGTTGAGTATTCCTGGTAAATCATATGGGAGGGTATTGATTGAGAGGGTGAAGGCATATACAGAGCATCAGATTGGGGAGGCGCAGTGTGGTTTCAGAAGTGGTAGAGGATGTGTCGGTCAGGTGTTTGCTTTGAAGAATGTATGTGAGAAATACTTAGAAAAGCAAATGGATTTGTATGTAGCATTCATGGATGTGGAGAAGGCATATGATGGAGTTGATAGAGATGCTCTGTGGAAGGTATTAAGAATATATGGTGTGGGTGGCAAGTTGTTAGAAGCAGTGAAAAGTTTTTATCGAGGAAGTAAGGCATGTGTACGTGTAGGAAGAGAGGAAAGTTATTGGTTCTCAGTGAATGTCGGTTTGCGGCAGGGGTGTGTGATGTTTCTTTTGGTTGATTAATTTTTTTGTGGAGGTGAATGCAAGAGTTTTGGAAAGAGGGGCAAGTATGAAGTCTGTTGTGGATGAGAGAGCTTGGGAAGTGAGTCAGTTGTTGTTCGCTGATGACACAGCACTGGTAAATGATTCGTGTGAGAAACTGCAGAAGCTGGTGACTGAGTTTGGTAAAGTGTGTGAAGAAGAAAGTTAAGAGTAAATGTGAATAAGAGCAAGGCTATTAGGTACAGTAGGGTTGAGGGTCAAGTCAATTGGGAGGTAAGTTTGAATGGAGAAAAACTGGAGGAAGTAAAGTGTTTTAGATATCTGGGAGTGGATCTGGCAGCGGATGGAACCATGGAAACGGAAGTGAATCATAGGGTGGGGGAGGGGGCGAAAATCCCGGGAGCCTTGAAGAATGTGTGGAAGTCGAGAACATTATCTCGGAAAGCAAAAATGGGTATGTTTGAAGGAATAGTGGTTCCAGCAATGTTGTATGGTTACGAGGCGTGGGCTATGGATAGAGTTGTGCACAGGAGGGTGGATGTGCTGGAATTGAGATGTTTGAGGACAATATGTGGTGTGCGGTGGTTTGATCGAGTAAGTAATGTAAGGGTAAGAGAGATGTGTGGAAATAAAAAGAGCGTGGTTGAGAGAGCAGAAGAGGGTGTTTTGAAATGGTTTGGGTACATGGAGAGAATGAGTGAGGAAAGATTGACCAAGAGGATATATGTGTCGGAGGTGGAGGGAACGAGAAGTGGGAGACCAAATTGAAGGTGGAAAGATGGAGTGAAAAAGATTTTGTGTGATCGGGGCCTGAACATGCAGGAGGGTGAAAGGCGTGCAAGGAATAGAGTGAATTGGATCGATGTGGTATACCGGGGTCGGCGTGTTGTCAATGGATTGAATCAGGACATGTGAATGTGTGGGGCCTGGATGTGGAGGGGGAGCTGTGGTTACGGGCATTATTGCATGACAGCTAGGGACTGAGTGTAAACGAATGTGGCCTTTGTCGTCTTTTCCTAGTGCTACCTCGCACACATGAGGGGGGAGGGGGATGTTATTCCATGTGTAGCGAGGTGGCGATGGGAATGAATAAAGGCAGACGGTGTGAATTGTGTGCATGTGTATATGTGTATGTGTCTGTGTGTGTATATATATGTGTACATTGAGATGTATGGGTATGTATATTTGCGTGTGTGGACGTGCATGTATATACATGTGTATGGGTGTGGGTTGGGCCATTTCTTTCGTCTGTTTCCTTGCGCTACCTCGCAAACGCGGGAGACAGCGACAAAGCAAAATAATAATATATATATATATATATATATATATATATATATATATATATATATATATATATATATATATATATATATATATATATATATATATATATATATATATATATATATATATATATAGATATAGATATAGAACCGTTAAAGAAGAAATATAAGGAACATATGAAGTGATTATCGGCTAAGATTTACAGGCATGAGTTCACTGGAACATCGACACAAAGAGCAACATCAAATAGTATGGAAGATAGAGGTAACCTTCATTACTCACTTGTCCATTACATAAGATCCCTTTGGTCATAAGGCTGAGTAGACCATGAGTCCTCACCAGATAAGGTTTGTAACGGCGAAGCAGCCGACCTTTGTTTTCCCTAACGTCTTGGCGCTGACTATAATGATCGCTTGTCAGATAACAACATAGTTCCTTCCTTCCCCGCTGATACTCCAGGCAATTCCCGCTCTGATAGCCGCCACTGCCGCTCGGAAAGACGCTACATTTCGCCTGTCGGCGAATTTTTCTTGCGGGGGCGCGCGCCGGGTCGTTGTTGGCCTCCCCCGACAGCTTCAGGAGACGTAGTATGCGATAAGGACCCGCTGTATGGCACTGGCCCGTGTCAGGCCACGAACGAGGGAGGGAGTTATCCCGCCGGTCCCCTGGTAGCAGGGTCTTGTGGTGTGGGGAGGACATATCAGACACGAGAGGCTTAGGTGGCGGCAGGGGAAGCCATCATACCTCCCAGCCTCTGACTTAGAATTACAGGAAGCTGATAACATGAAGGTAAGGAGGGCAGGTCATGGTGAGGGGTTAAGGCTTTATTACCCACACCACCCGGAGGACCGGACGCCCTTCATTATGTATACATCAGGGACGTCCACCAACACCAAGGACGCCCACCAACACCAGGGACGCCCACCAACACCAAGAACACCCATCAACAACACCGCCCACCAACACCAAGAACACCCACCAACAACAACACCGCCCACCAACACCAAAGACGCCCACCAACACCAAGGACGTTCACCACCACCAGGGACGCCCAACAACACCAGGGACGCCCACCAACACCAGGAACACCCACCAACAACAACACCGCCCACCAACACCAGGGACGCCCACCAACACCAAGGACGCCCACCACCACCAGGGACGCCCAACTACACCAGGGACGCCCAACAAGAAAAAGGAGGCCCACTATCACCAGGGACGCTCACCAACAAGTATATTTGTACAACAAGGACATGCCTTTAATCTAATTAGCATTATATAAGGGGATCAACGGAATAACAAACTATCTATCAAGGTCTTTTAGCAGAATTGCACGACTTGCTACGCTGAAATATACAGATTTCATCAATGAAAAATCAAAAACATAGGAGCTTTAGGGAAGAAGCATTATTGTGTAGCCATCAGCAACTCAAGGGTGGGCCATTTTGATACCTGCTTCTTTCCCTACACGTCGAATCTTTGGAAGTCTCTACCTTCTCATGTCTTTCCAATATTTATGACCTGGTACATTTCAAAAGACAGGTCTTTCACGTCCTCAAAGATTCGTAAATACTTTCCCTTGTCTTTTCTTTTTCAGCATCATAATTCTCTCTTTATTTCAGTTAAGACTCGGCCTTGCTGTGGGCTTTAGTCCATGACTGGAGCCTTCAACATAATAAACCCTGGCAGGTCACTGGTCTCGAGGGCAGTTTGTTTGGAATCACAATCTGAAACCAACAGAAAGTGAGCAGCAGGACTGTCACCTCCAGCGGTGACCTTACCTCACCTGACCGGGTCATCTTGTAAAACACTAGCAGGTTCTTTGAGGAAACCACAGATCAAACGATCAGGTTAAGTGCCACATATGGTCTGGTCCTACTTCAGGAATGGTACAACTGATCTTGATGTACGAAGTGATGATCACGGGACATCATTCGTTACCTCTCCTGCTCCCAAAGTTTTGTTTAAAGAGCTCATCTAACCTTAAATGTCTCGCTAGATAAAAGATGAAAAAAATTATTCTTATCACCAGCTGACAAGGCACTCAGATCCCAATAAATACAGAATAGCAGCGGTTTGATACTGAGAGATCCAATCTTCAAAAATTATCGGCTACATCAGTAGATGGACGGTTCACTGCCCTAGCTTTCAACCATGG